>NC_056728.1:1710823086-1711005586 GCF_019279795.1 Protopterus annectens
TTTAATACCTCGGCTTTTTTTTGGGGCCCTTTTATTTATAAGATGCAGCACTCAGAGCTCTGTCTGTGCTATTTATTTATAAGATGCAGCACTCAGAGCTCTGTCTGTGCTATTTATTTATAAGATGCAGCACTCAGAGCTCTGTCTGTGCTATTTATTTATAAGGTGCAGCACTCAGAGCTCTGTCTGTGCTATTTATTTATAAGATGCAGCACTCAGAGCTCTGTCTGTGCTATTTATTTATAAGATGCAGCACTCAGAGCTCTGTCTGTGCTATTTATTTATAAGATGCAGCACTCAGAGCTCTGTCTGTGCTATTTATTTATAAGATGCAGCACTCAGAGCTCTGTCTGTGCTATTTATTTATAAGATGCAGCACTCAGAGCTCTGTCTGTGCTATTTATTTATAAGGTGCAGCACTCAGAGCTCTGTCTGTGCTATTTATTTATAAGATGCAGCACTCAGAGCTCTGTCTGTGCTATTTATTTATAAGGTGCAGCACTCAGAGCTCTGTCTGTGCTATTTATTTATAAGATGCAGCACTCAGAGCTCTGTCTGTGCTATTTATTTATAAGATGCAGCACTCAGAGCTCTGTCTGTGCTATTTATTTATAAGGTGCAGCACTCAGAGCTCTGTCTGTGCTATTTATTTATAAGATGCAGCACTCAGAGCTCTGTCTGTGCTATTTATTTATAAGATGCAGCACTCAGAGCTCTGTCTGTGCTATTTATTTATAAGATGCAGCACTCAGAGCTCTGTCTGTGCTATTTATTTATAAGATGCAGCACTCAGAGCTCTGTCTGTGCTATTTATTTATAAGATGCAGCACTCAGAGCTCTGTCTGTGCTATTTATTTATAAGATGCAGCACTCAGAGCTCTGTCTGTGCTATTTATTTATAAGATGCAGCACTCAGAGCTCTGTCTGTGCTATTTATTTATAAGATGCAGCACTCAGAGCTCTGTCTGTGCTATTTATTTATAAGATGCAGCACTCAGAGCTCTGTCTGTGCTATTTATTTATAAGATGCAGCACTCAGAGCTCTGTCTGTGCTATTTATTTATAAGATGCAGCACTCAGAGCTCTGTCTGTGCTATTTATTTATAAGATGCAGCACTCAGAGCTCTGTCTGTGCTATTTATTTATAAGATGCAGCACTCAGAGCTCTGTCTGTGCTATTTATTTATAAGATGCAGCACTCAGAGCTCTGTCTGTGCTATTTATTTATAAGATGCAGCACTCAGAGCTCTGTCTGTGCTATTTATTTATAAGATGCAGCACTCAGAGCTCTGTCTGTGCTATTTATTTATAAGATGCAGCACTCAGAGCTCTGTCTGTGCTATTTATTTATAAGATGCAGCACTCAGAGCTCTGTCTGGGCTATTTATTTATAAGATGCAGCACTCAGAGCTCTGTCTGGGCTATTTATTGTAAGATGCAGCACTCAGTGCTCTGTCTGGGCTATTTATTGTAAGATGCAGCACTCAGTGCTCTGTCTGGGACTATTATTTTATAAGGTGCAGCACAGTTGTGTCTCTGTGTTATTTTTTAGTGGAGTAAGCCTCTCAGTGCTCTGTGAGGCTATTTTTATGTATGCATTACACAGTGCTCTGTTGTCTGGGTAATTGTAGATATTTGACTCAGTTCTGTCATGCAGGCTATTTATCTGTGTGAGCAGTCTGTAGTCTGTCTGTCTAATTTATTTTATTGATGCCACACATAGTGCTCTGCCTGTGCTGTATTGTTATTGATGTATACGCATTGTTCTGCTTGCTATATCTGTATTTAAGATGTAGATGCTAGGATCCTGTGCTATTTGTTTATGATGCTTTTAGGACAGGTCTGTCTGGGCTATTTATCTCGTAATGCTGGATCTCTCAGTCTGTCTGTGCTGCTGCTTTTTATCTGTATGATGCATTGTATAGTCTGTGGTCTGTGCTGGTAAGGGTAGATTATCACTCGTGAATCTGTGGGCTGTTATTATGTAGATGCTGCTTCAGCTGCTCTGTAGGTTATGCTATTTATTTTAAGATGCTCATGCGGAATCTTCTGCTCTATTTGGGATATTTATCTAAGAGATGCAGCATTCACTTTGCTGTCTGTCTGTTATATTTATTTTAGGATGCAGCACTCAGTTCTCTGGGCTTATTTATATAAGATGCAGCGGTTTTGCTGTGGTGCTGTTGGGCTATTTATCTGTATGATGCCACACATAGGCTATCTCTATTGCTATTGTAGATGGTATGGGACACTTATTGTTCTGTCTGGGCTATTTATCTGTAAACACTGCTATTTCTGTGCTCTGTCTGTGCTATTTATTTTTTAGATGCAGCCTCAATAAGTGCTTTAACTGGGCTCTCCTAGCAGCAAGATGCTGCTCTCTCAGGCTCTCTCAGGTATGATTATCTGTATCAAGGGTTCTGTCTCTGCTATGTATATCATATGTAACTTTGTCTACTTACGGTGCTCTGTCTCTGTCTGGGCTATTTATCTGTAAGTTGCAGCACTCAGTGCTCTGTTTGGGCTATTTCTCTGTATGATGCAGCACGCAGATCTCTGTCTGGACTATTTCTTATAAGATGCAGAACTCAGTACTCTGTCTGGGCTATTTATCTGTATGATGCAGCACTCAGGGCTGTCTGTGTCATTTATTGTAAGATGGAGCACTCAGTGCTCTGTCTGGACTATTTATTATATGATTCAGGACTCATTTCTCTGTCTGGGCTAATTATTTGTAAGATTCTGCACTCAGTGCTCTGTCTGGGCTATTTATCTGTAAGATGCAGCACTCAGATCTCTGTCTGGGCTATTTATCTGTATGATGTAGCACTCAGTGCTCTGTCCAGGCTATTTGTCTGTGGGATGCAGGATTTAGTGCTCTGCTGGTCTATTTATTTGTATGATGCAACACTCAGTGTGTTCTGTCTGGGCTACTTATCTGTATGATGTAGCACTCAGCGGTCTGTCTCGGCTATTTATCTGCAAGATGTGGGACTCAGCACTCTGTCTGGGTATTTATCTGCATGATGCAGCACTCACTGCTCTGTCTGGGCTATTTTTCTGTATGATATAGCACTCAGTGCTATGTCTGCACTAGTTATCTGTGTGTTGCAACACTCATTGCTCTGTCTGGGCTATTTTTCTGCATGTTGCAGCACTCAGCGCTCAGTTTGGGTTATTTATCTATGTGATGCAGCACTCAGTTCTCTGTCTGTGCTATTTCTTGTAAGATGCAGCACTCAGTGCTCATGCTGGGCTAATTATTGTAAGATGCAGCATTGACTGCTCTGCCTTTGCTATTTATTTTAAGATGCAGCACTCCCTGCTCTTTCTGGGGTATTTATCTGTATGGTGCAGGACTCAGTGCATTCTCTGGGCCATTTATATGTATGATGCAACACTCAGTACTCTGTCTGGGCTATTTTTTTAAGTTGTAGCCCTCACTTCTCTGGCTGGGCTATTTATCTGTAAGTTGCAGCACTCAGTGCTCTGTCTGGGCTATTTATTTTAAGATGCAGCATTCAGTGCTCTGTCTGGGCTATTTAGCATACGATGCACCACTCTGCTCTCTCAGGGCTATTTATCTGTATGATACAGCACTCAGAGTTTTGTCTGGGCTATTTAGTGTCTGATGCAGCACTCAGTGATCTGGGTTATTTATCTGTATGATGCAGGACTCAGTTCTCTGTCTGGGCTATTTATTTTAAGATGCGGCACTCAGTGCTCTGTCTGGGTATTTATTTTAAGATGCAGCACTCAGTGCTCTGTTTGGGCTATTTATTGTAAGAAGCTACTTGATACATAGTTTTGGTCTTCAGCTTAGAGTGGAGGGGGAGAAAGGAACTGCAGGGGACAATAAAAAAAGCTATGTCTCTGCTTTGTAGTCCCTCTGTCTGTTGTCAGCTGCTGCCCTTTCATTCAGGTAAATATGAAGCTACATATGGATTTTACTACTAAAGCCCATTATATTTCTTAATAGTTGACTTCAGTTTGAATAAGACATTTCAGACTTGCAGGTCTAACTCATACAGGTGTAACAGATATTAGCTTGCCATATTTCTTAGTATAAGGCCCACTTTCCTTGCATGTATTCTGCATTTCTATGCATCTCAGGGGCTTCTTCTTTCAGCTTTTTCCCGGTTAGGGGTCGCCACAGCAGATCATCTGTCTGCTCATGACTGGCAGTGGAGTTTTATGGTGTTGAGTTGCCAACCCAGCACCCAACCTTCCACAGAAAGCACACACACACACACACACACACACACACACACACACACACACACACACACACACACACACACATGTGTCCAATCCACCTACAGCATGTCTTTGGGATGTGGGAGGAAACCGGTGCAAACCCACGTGACCACAGGCAGGACATGGAGACTCTGCACAGGAGGCACCGTAGTCGAGGATCGAACCGGAGAACCTCTTGCTGTGAGGCGACAACGTTAACTGCTGTACCACCATGGCTGCCCAGCATCTCAGGGGCTAAACATAAAAAAATAGCATATCATATAAACGTTTTGCAAATTTGCATTGTCTGTGATTGAACTCAAACATTTTGCATTCTGTAAAATGGACAAGACTATACTTGCATATCAAGTTAGCAATCTGTGGGAGGGAATCATCTTTATCATTCTTGTCTAGTAGGAGGGTACTTACTAATGTTAAAAGGAAGCTGACAGTCACTAGAAATGAGATTGATTGGTGTTGTCAGCACTTAATGTCATATCATGCATTGCCATTGGTATACATCCATCCTAGGGTATGGGAAATTTTGTTGAATGATACCAAAACTGCCAAATGCTGAATAGTGGGAACCCATCGAGGAGGGTGTTCTTTGCAGAAAGAATATTATCTCTTATTTGTATAGTCAGCTCACACGTCTAATGCTGAATGCCAAACAAAGCTGAGGACTGAAAAGCTATGTCAAATAAAGTTTTAAGAAAAAGAATGGGAGGTGGTGAAGGGGAGAGAGAGAGAGAAACACGAGGATAGAGGAAATGGAAGGAAGCAGAAAGGAAAGGAATTTATTTAGCACAATTTGTGTATTGTCATTTTATCTGCATTCATGCAAGTTTAAATCTAATTGCTGAATTTATTCATTTTATCATACTTTCAGTGTTCACCTGATAAACCTTCTTCCATTATATTATTTGAGTCACTGTTGATGACTTAATCTGTCGTGCTGAATAAGGTCATCATGTCTTATTGTAGATGCATGATGCATGAAACTGCCATATACCACTCTAAGTGAATCCCAAGCCTACTGGTGTGTGGGAGATGGCATTTTATTTTTACTTGGAATACAAAATGTGTTCAGTGCCTCTGTTTTATCATTAACTCAATCTTGTATTTAAAGAGTGGGAGGCATTGCATCGGTGCTTTGTACTTCACATCTGACTGAAGTAAAATAAATAAAGATTTATATGAAAGAGAAAAATGACTGAGCAATCTGCTAGAAGGCAAATATTTTGAGAGTTCCCTGATGTGGTTCATGAAATAACTGATTCAAAGGTTACACTGAAGTCAGCCTTTTAATGTTAACATTTCTAGCACTTTGTCTTCATGGACTTTTATTATTAACCTGGCAAAATAGTTCATTAATTTGGAGATAGGGAATCTAGTCTTGTGAAACAAAGAAGAAAACATTGCTTGGGTCTATAAGATGCTTAAAAAAAACTGAACTAAGAAAAATGTTCTGCTTCTTTTCTCTTCTGACTGGGAGCACAATAATGTCAATGCTTATTTAAAATAAAACACTAATGTTAAATTTAAACCTACTGCAGCTTAGAATTCTACACCACTGCAAAACTTTCTTTGTTTCCATGTTTTCATTTCTTACAACAGCCTTTAATATGCTGCTTACATTTGGTTATTTCCTTACAACTTGCGCAAACAATGCAGTGCTGTTCTAATGTGTCAGTCCATTTAAAGCTTCTCATGCAGTCCCCGAGGAAAACATGTATTAATGGAACAAATTCCCTCCAGAGTTACTTACAAGATGAGCAGCCAGTTTAGATTATTCAGATACTTGGTCTCTTAGTCATGCCTCAAGCAGATAAGAGCACACAGTTTTTTTTGTACTGGTTGTTCTTTTCCAATAAGCACATATGCAGTGTGCAACACATTTTATTGCTCTGTATTGCTAGTATGTAATCCCTCTTTCAACTAACTAAAACATTCCATTTGCCACTGCTTAAACCAGTTTTATTTATGTTCCAAATCTCTGCCGCACGTCACACATTTTTAGGGCTGAGAGTACAAAGTGACAAGTCTGAAAGGCTGAAGCATCAAAGGTCACATAATTCTATGTGTTACAACAATATGTTTATAAGTTCCTTGTGCAACATTAAATTGAACATGACCATGCAATCCCAGCTGGGATCAAACACCTGCAGCCATGATAGAGTTAGATTTCTTGCCTTGTGCCTTCCCCACCTTTGGAACCAATTCCCAAGGCCCATCAAGCAATGCATCTCCCTGACTATCTTCAAATCCAGCCTCGATGAGTGGATAGGTGACCACAAATGCTTGCCTAAAATTGCTGTGAATGATTGTCTGAGGGAAAATGTCTACTTTAATCCCTACAAAGGTAATTCAGCTGAGCTTCCTGATGACTGTCTGGCCATGAGCTTAGTATTAACCTATAAATCTATGAACAGCAGTGTAGCAACTTTCAAAATACACGAGTAACAACAACAAAAAATGTAAATGCATTACTGATGTTTAAGTTCTTAATTTGTCTCCTAATTTCTGGATTGTTTTCCTACAGTTCAAGCCACTACACCATGCTGCCTTCATTAGGAACCAGGAATGCTGGGTGACTTCAAAGCAAAGTGGGGCTGCATGAAGCAACTGGATGGTTGCTTGGGGGTTTGTTTATGCTCTTCTTCCCATCAGAGTATCACCAGAATGTGTGCAGCAATGTACATAGTAAGCACATTTAGATTCCTGTCTTATTACTGTACTCCAGTCATGACAGCTGCACTATCATAACTCTGAATAATCCATTTTTAGCTTCGTACTCCAGTTTATCTTCATTAACGTGATTACTATCTAATCGCCATAGGAAAAAAGAAAACAGAAATGGAGTGTAATACAATGCAATACAATATAATAAGTAAAAAATCTAAATATTAGGATAAATAATCAAAATTAATGCTAGATAACTGAAGAACATCACATTGAAAGAGTGCCATGATCAAAGATGAAAATTATCAGTTAAACAGAAAATCCAGATGATGACAGAAAATGATTACTGTTTGGTAGTGACAGTAGTGAAACTCAGTACCAGTGTCTGATAATATGCATAGGTACCACAGCAAAAAAGTACCAGATGCTAGTTGAAGAACCAAGGTGGACAACAATGTCGTGTAACCTATAGGTCCACAATGGTAATGCCTGGTGATACTGATTGTGTATAACATATGAAGTTCTTATCTTACGGTGTCTTGCCCTGTACAACTTGAGATTAACCCATCTCCCCAATCTCCATGCCTTAGGGCTCTTCTTAATTGTGATCAACCTGCTTGTATTCTGTGATCTTCTACCCTTGATCTGATGGAGATACCAAGAGTTCATTTCAGTTCATCATAAAAGTGATGTTTTGCTTTCCAGAAGCCTTATCTCTAGAACTTCTTTCCAGGATGGTTGAGACCCTGATCCTCATTGGTTTTAAGAGATCATTAAAATATACATCTTTGACTCAATCATGTTATAACAAAGAGCATAACCATAAATACACGAACAAGTTCATGAATTGTCCTATCAGCTGGATGAAAGAGGATTGTTATTCACCATACCTAGAGGAAATCACTTGAAACTGCATACTCTTTTCTATTCCATACAGCACCCCAAATGTGTGGCCTTCTCCTTTTTCTCAGGATACAAGTGTTGCAAAGGGCCAAAACCACAGAGCAGAGGCATAGTCAGAGACAACTGGATTGTTGCATAAATGTTAACAATCAGGAAAATCACTCTGCTATACCCAAACTAGTACACAGAAATAATAATAAAGGCAGTCAGAATAAAGTAGATAAACTGTCAAACAGCTTTAGTTCCAGTCATACCTCCTGACCTCTTAGAGCAGGAACTCTGGACAAAGCCATAAATAAGCGGGGACAAAATCCCAAAGATAGGGATAATTTTTAAATATTGCTCTTACAAACTTAGAAAGTAGATATAATAACTGGTTTTGCATTAGCATGAATTTTCTGAAACAGAACTTAGGTAACGATTGAGATGTGAAGTCTGAAACTCTAGTGTCTTTCATTGTTTTCTGACTTCAGTCTCCAATGATTTGTTAGTGATTTGCTAGAAAACCCCACGTTTAAGAAAAATGGACCAAAACTATGAGGCAAAAATCTGGACATTCTGCAAAAATCTGTACAGTTGAGAAGTATGGTTCCAGTAGGATACCCTGCTAAATGATCCAGGACAGATGATGTAATAAAGCTCTTTTTACTAATAAAAGTGAAAAAGCCATTAAAGCAGATGCACAATGAAGATTTAAGAAACAAGATGTCATAATTTTACTAGCACAGACTGAAAATCGGTCAGTGTCACTGAATATTTGCATCCCATCCAGAAATAAAACAACGCAAGATGACTTCAAAAACAAATTAAGAGGAAAATTAACAAAATGAGAGATAAATGCAGAATCACAGGTAGAACAAATTGGCCAGGCAGGCACTCTACCATCTTGACTTCAAGATCCTTTTCATGCTGGCTTCCAATTTCTTCATGTAATTCTTTAGGTATGACAGCAGCAATATATTGTGCAGATTGTGTGTCTGATAGAAAATACGCTAGAACTGGTCTTGTATTGGTCCCTTTACAACTCAGCAGATTGCAATGCCAATCTCCTGTATCACTACAAGGTTAGATATTTCATCTGCAATTACTGCTAAAAAATCATGCTCTGCTGATTTCTTTTCTTACTGATTCTCTGCACATTCTTAATATGTAATCTAATAGCTAATTCTGAATGTTTTTAATGTTCCTCTGTAAACAATTGCAGTTTGTATGCTTTATATATGTCTAATCTGTGCTATGAGTATAGTTTATCAATCTGCAAAACAATCCAGCACCAAGTAAGAGAGAAAAAAATAAAAAAAGAAATAAAATAAAATGAGCAATATGCTAAAAATCATTCTGTCTGCCTCTGACATTATGATTTGTTTATACACTATTTGCATTCTCAGAACAAAACTGTCAGCTTAAAGCATAACCCTGAAACAGAGCCCAGCCAGCATTGCAATCTTCAGTTTAACCATTGGACTTATTAATCACACTGAGAAGGGACATAATATCAAAATTTAACAGCTTACTAGCATAGTGTTTCTTTGATTATCACACTTTCCTTATACTTTGAAATATGTTGACCAGATGCAGCGGAAAACTAAAGTGCTTATAGTTCTGACTGTAACTTCTCCTCTTGTAGAAGAATCACTTTCCTAAAACTGTCCTGCTTCCATTTCATTTCAGCACTAGGCTGTCAAACTAAATTTTCTTTTTATATTCTCTTGTTTATTAGTTCTAACATTGCACAGTACAGAATTTGTATGTTGTGGTAGTTCTGTGGTAGTTCAAAATCTGTATGCTGTGGTAGTTCTGTGGTAGTTCAGAATCTGTATGTTGTGGTAGTTCTGTTGTAGTTCAGAATCTATATGTTATGGTAGTTCAGAATCTATATGCTGTGGTAGTTCAGAATCTGTATGTTGTGGTAGTTCTGTGGTAGTTTCAGAATCTGTATGCTGTGGTAGTTCTGTGGTAGTTAAGAATCTGTATGGTAGTTCAGAATCTGTATGTTGTGGTAGTTCTGTGGTAGTTTCAGAATCTGTATGCTGTGGTAGTTCTGTGGTAGTTCAGAATCTGTATGCTGTGGTAGTTCTGTGGTAGTTCAGAATCTGTATGCTGTGGTAGTTCTGTGGTAGTTCAGAATCTGTATGCTGTGGTAGTTCTGTGGTAGTTCAGAATCTGTATGTTGTGGTAGTTCTGTGGTAGTTCAGAATCTGTATGCTGTGGTAGTTCTGTGGTAGTTCAGAATGTGTATGTTGTCGTAGTTCTGTGGTAGTTCAGAATCTGCATGTTGTGGTAGTTCTGTGGTAGTTCAGAATCTGTATGCTGTTGTAGTTCTGTGGTAGTTCAGAATCTGTATGCTGTGGTAGTTCTGTGGTAGTTCAGAATCTGTATGCTGTGGTAGTTCTGTGATAGTTCAGAATGTGTATGTTGTGGTAGTTCTGTGGTAGTTCAAAATCCATATGTTGGGGTAGTTCTGTTATGCATATCATACCATAAACAGAATAGCTCTTGATTAGTTCCCATTCCTCTCGATGTACTATTGCATATTATACAGCTCTCTTTTCAACAAAATGAGTCTCACATTCCCTTCCTGTTATATACTACACACACAGCCTGCCCCCACATATAGAATCTGCAATTAGGAAACACAGACAGCAGAATTTCAAATTACATATATGCCTAACAGAAGAAATAAAACATGCATCTTTTACTACTACATTTAAGATGACAGAAAATATCACTTTTTCTGAAAAAAATATTATGGGTTTTGGTTCTTATTTCATACAAACATACAGATAATGTTATTTGGATATATGCAGAGTTTACCAGCCAGAAAAGTGAAATGTATACATTTGTTGTGACCCAAATAGCAAGCAATAGAGTATTATAATGACCACATAAGACTCAGACTAATAGATTGGTCAGCTGGTCACCTGGGAAGTCCCCAAGCTAGTGATTCCTCCAAAAAATGTGTTCTAAAATCAAGGATCCCAAAAAAGGCCTTGATAGACGCTGGAACACCGTGGCAAAGAGATTATGCAAGCTTATTACAAACTCACAACGTTACTGGCAGGGGGATCCCTGGAGGTCTGGAGGCTGTATTTGGCACTTGCAGCTCCACAGCCTGGGCTCAATTCCCAGTCAGGAAATTTCAATGGAGTTTTTTGAGGGTGGAAGGGTCGGCTTAACAGTTCAGTTTTTTTACCTCACAGATACAAGGTACATAGTTTAATTCTGACCTCTGGTTATTGGCTAGGCTTGTAATGGTCTGCAAACTGATAGCTTAGTATTAACCTATGAACTAAATACTTTAATTTAAGGAGCCTCACTCAATATCAGCTGTGGCTTCTATAATGAATGCATTGTATTCTTGCCCCCAACAGCTTGCATTAGTGCCCCTTTTCTCCACCCTAGTTAAGGTACAAGTAAGACCACTTGTGGCACTTAATGATATAGGAGCATTTTTCTAAAATCATTTGAAATATTCCAGCAATGTCCTAGAAAACATGTCATGACCCTAAGCTACAGAATGGACTCAGTTAGTGAATCTAGGTATTAGTTACATATATAACTTTATTTTTCTATAACTTACTTTACTGTATATGAATGTAAGCATGTTCCTATGAGTCTAGGGGCTGTCATGATTCCAGTGGCAAATCCCTACTCAGTAGAAAAATAATAATAATAATGTGTGTGTGTGTGTGTGTGTGTGTGTGTGTGTGTGTGTGTGTGTGTGTATATATATATATATATATATATATATATATATATATATATATGTATTCTGGATCGCTGGTATAGTCTGCATCCTGAGCAGTAGCCATATACCCTCCAATGGACACAGCAATTATTGCAAAATGTCACACGGTGACAGTGAAGAGCCTATGAATGCTTTCATTTGAAACCCAAGCATAAAAAGACCATCTGCAAGTTTTCTTTTGAGAATTCATAACAGTCATCATGGAACTGTAAAAGAAGACATAAGTACAAAATAAACCTAAGACTGCAATTCTGCCCTCAAGGATTTAGTTGCAGTTTGACAAATCTGACCCTGTCACATAGTCGGTTTCAGATCCTAGAAGTTTACCCACGGTAAGTTGCAAATGAAAATAATATTTTTTTCTGGAAAAGTACATATGATATGTTTTACTTCTGATGTGACAATACAGTAAAAAACATATTATAGACTTGTGATGTGTTTTGTCACCCTGAGCATAAATAATATACTTACATGCCACACCTTTAGGAAATTGAATATAATGTTATCTGGCAGCCTTATATATTATGATGGCCATGTAAAACTATTATTGGAAAACATCACGAGTGATAGCTCTGAAACAGTTTGACATTTTTCAGTCATTTTTTGAACAGCAAATCTAGATATTCAGTTATAAACTGCAGTTAGTTTGCACTTTTAGATGCAAATGTAGTAGAATAGCTACATTTTGAACATATGAGTGTCAAGTCACAGTTCCTTGTAATGTTTTTTTTTTCTTTTGTTTTCTGTATTAATTTTTCAAATGCTGGAAGATATCACTTTCATAGGAAAGCAAATAGAGGTTTAGTTCATATGTTATAACAAACAACAAACATTTAAGATTTATTACTATTGTATCATGGATTGCTGTGAAGTTATAATAAAGTAAACAACTGAATGCCAAAACAGGGGTCATATGTTCAGTGTTTTGATAAAATAAACAAAATGTTAGTTTCAGCTCCTTCCATGCACGTATTGATTGTCCATGTGGAATGTGCCCCTTCCAACTGGGTATTCCTCCTTTGACTGAAGAAATCACATAAATGTAATGATCACAGTAATGTATCTCAGTTTTTTGCTTTTAGACACATATACTCTCCCTCCATAAGTTATGATAATTATTATTTTGATAGTGATATGTAGTTGTCCTTTGCTTTAATTTACAGCCTGCTCCAAAAGTCAATTTCTGTGTATACTTCTAATGTCTGATTGTGAAAAATGTGAAAAACATAATAGCACCAGTAATATATTTGATTCATTCCCCTCATATACATTCACTGTCCCAACAAATCATATCAATGATAATTTAACACCAATGATGTGATTGCACTTTTCTTTCAGACATAGATTGGACAACACACAACCATAACTACCTGATGTGTACATCTGTGATTGAAAGTAAAAAAATATAATGGCTGCAGTAATGTATTTCAACTTATTTTTGCTCCCAAACACATGCACTGTCCCCAACAAGCCATATTAGTTCTCATTTAACAGTCATGATGAAATTGACATTTGCTTTCACATACTCTGCTTCCCTCCACCTATCCCTTGTACATTTCTAATGCTTGATTGAGATGAATGTGAGAGAAATATTGGCCATAGTAATGTATTTCACCTTGTTGTTCTCAGATACATACTACTGTCTTCCAACAAATACTATCAATGATCCCTTAACAGCAATAAATGAAATTTCTTATCATATGTAGAAAATAGTCTGTCTTGAAAATGCCTATTATAATTTGTACACAATGTTTTTTTTAAGACAGACTCATTCTATATGTGATAAAACATTAGAGCAGTTAGCAGTGGCATTACAACATGTAAAAATAATATGTGCTGCAAAATGAAATATGCTTTCAGGATGAAGGGTAAGATGTAGAGAAGTAAGAGTTCAACAACAGAAACAATAAAAAACCTAGAAAATGAAAATTAAATAAATAAAACAAATGAAGTTAACAACTTCATGAACCCACCTATACAATCTGTAATATCGCTAAGTCAAATATTCAAATTCAAATGGCAGATGGATCATGCAGCAATTGACTGGTGCATTTTAACTGATGCTTTGGATGGCTACAAAATTATATTTTGGGATTTTCCATGCTTTTTTTTCTGTAGAAACTCAGAAAGAAATTTTTTCATCATCGTGGATGAATTTCAGTTTTTCAAATTTCCACTACAGGTATTACAAACTCAACTATGATCCTGAATTTCATTTGTTGTTTAGTTCAGTGATGTATAAGACGCAAGATCATGAGTGAGATGCTGTAGTCTTTTGTTATAAGAAAAGCCTTGTAGCACTTTGATTCTGATTTTGAAGAACCTGTGTACAGTCCTCAGAATGTACTGGATAGGTTATGAGTATATTACAGAACGGGGTACAATACTCTATAACTGGAAAATTACGAGTTGAATAAAATGGGGCATTGCCTGTCTGACATAGCTTTCTATCCCACAGAGGATCATGTGTGCAATTCCATATGTTTTATGGATAGTAGCAGCTATATGGGCATCAAATGGAAGGTCACAATCTACATGGACTTGGAGGTCTCTTACTGTTTTGTAACCTCTTAGATGATGCCCATGAACACTGTATAAAACTGCTGGGGAGTTGCTAAATCACAGAATGCTGAATTTATTTGACATTGAAGGCAAAGTCATTTGTATTGGAACTTTCATGTGTAATGTAAGTGCTATTCCAGGGGGAGTGGCATAACTGGGTTAAAGACAATGGTCCTATGTTGGCCATCACCTACAGAATTGAAAATGCAGTTACTCTTCTTAGACCTGACATCTGTGAAAACTATGACAAAAAGCTATGCTCCCAAGACAGAGCTATGAGGGACTCCACTGATGACATGGGTGATGTTGAGGATAGAAGTCCTTCTATTCTTATTTGTTGTATATGCCCATGTAGCCAATTATGAATCCAAGTTATTACATCTTCATTTACATTTAAATTCCAGAGTTTATGTATGATTCTCCCATGGGTAAAGTGTCACATACTTTAGCCATATTGAAGCAAAGTGTATGGGTAGATAAACATTCATCCATGGTTGGAGTCACACTAAAAACATTTATGAAGGTAAGCACGCTCGAGCTACCTCTGACTAAAATATACTGGGCTGTGTCATGGAGAAGGTGGCTTCTCCTGTTTATCTAAACAAGATCCCTGATGATTTGTGAGACTGACTAATTTTAATAAACATAGGAACATACCAAGCAAGTGATCACAGGGACCATATTATGCCTATCCATACAAACCTTTAAGCAGACAAACTTTATTGTCACCTTTTTCAGGTGCTTAATAGTTCTTACCTCCCTTAGCATGGTCTTTGGAGGGTCCTTTCTTGTAGATTAGGGCAACAGTAGCCTGTTTCCAGATATTATTGATTTAGCTAGTTTTTAATGCTCTGTTATGAATGTGTGTAACTGTAAGTAGGTATACTAGACTACTTTTGATTGCACAAATTAAAGTTTCTGGTATATCATCTGGCCCCTATGGAACTGATGTTTCAAACCTTTCCTAGTGTAGAGATGACTATATCAAATAGAATTGTGTTGTAGGGAGAAAGAATGGATGGAGGTCTTTTTGTGGTCTGAAGCTTTTGCTCCAAATCTTTATAGTAGTATGTTAACTATATCTTCTGGGTCTGTTTTGGTGATACTGATTTGTTCTAGCATATTGGGTTTTTTTTTTGTTTGTTTGTTTCTTCCTCCTCATTTTTTCCAGATGTGATTGTTGAAAGCCTTATTATTATCAGTCTTCTTGATGGCATGTTTTACCCAAATAAATCTTTTGTTTCTTTTTGTTTTCTTTTAGTCCATTTTGGATGGAGTTGACCCTATCTTGTTGCACAAGGCTGGACAAAATTTGAAGGCTTTGTACACTCTTTTCTTTTGGATTAGTAAGTTGTTGGTTTTGTAATTCCACCATTTAGGTTTATTGCAAAATTTTACACCATATTCATGCCTTACAGGAATGCATTTGTCAATGTAATTATTTAATGTGTCATGGAGTGATATGTACATTTCACCAATAAATTGTGGGGTGTGCCTTAATATGCAGTTCCAGTTAATTGATTCAGTGTGGTTGTTCAGGAAATCATAATTGCAACTTGAAAAATACTTAAAGACAATATAATTTTCTTTAGGTTTTGTTTGGTGTGCATGATGAGTATCACAGAACTGTGGTCTGAATGAAAAGAGGAGTGATAGGAGCAAGATTTAGCTCAGCACACCTGGCAGAGATGTTTGCTTCAGTAGTAAGCATTTAGAAAAAATCAAATGTTCATTCTCCATTCATTATTCTAATTCCTGCAAACTGTTTTATATGGTTTACCTTCATTTTGTTGAGAATGGCATGTGTGATCGTGCATTTGCGACTTGGCAGTGAATTACGGGAACATTTCTGAGGACAAATGTCAAAAATGGTTTGATGGAAAACCATTTTTGACACTTGTCCATGTGTTTGAATGGCATAGTGCATTTACATTATATCCATTTGAGCCTCTGTGAGTTGGCATTGCAGGTTTTTGCTGTTGTCCCTTCGATGTAATGCACGTCGGACAACAGACACACACCCTAATGAAGGTAAACCATTTTATATTCTAGATGGCACCCCCCCCCCCAGATAAAAGTATCCATTCATAGGGTTTTGATGAACAGGAGTTTTAAACTGATATTTTATGATGGGATGACACTACTTAAGGAAGAGAAATTGCTCAATGACTGTTCCTGGTATGTATGTATATATGGCTATAATGTATGTTGTAAAAATTCTGGATGCATGTTGATCAATCAGCAGCACTTTTACCTACTACTGAATAATTGAAAGAAAAGGGGAGAAACAGCTTTCACTGAACCTCAGAGGTAAGTTTTTTTGCAAGGGGCAAGTCTCCCTGCACATTCCAGGCGGAGGTACACCCTCATACCCCTGAATTTAAGTACACCTACTCCAAGGTTGCACAACTGTGGAGAAAAAAAGAAAAATCCACTGTTAGTGAAAGTTCTTTTGATACTTTTCATTCAAACATTCAGCACTTGATAAAAGTGCTGTCAATCAAGTGGCAGACACCCAAAAATCTCTGTATATCTCATTGTTTAAAAATGCTGCCCGGCTACACATTTACTCTTGTTTTC
The DNA here is from genome assembly GCF_019279795.1 of Protopterus annectens. Classification (NCBI taxonomy): domain Eukaryota; kingdom Metazoa; phylum Chordata; order Ceratodontiformes; family Protopteridae; genus Protopterus; species Protopterus annectens. The sequence goes on from NC_056728.1 coordinate 1,710,839,798, forward strand.
TTGTAGCACAATTTATACATGAATTTGTAGTTGTATGATAATGCAGTAGTTCTGCTGCTTTGTGATTTTTTTTTCTGTTCTTTAATATTTCTATATTTTAAGGCCCAAACAGTGGCTGAAAAATATCAACTATAATCCACACCAAGTCCAGTGAATACAGAGATTGATGAATAAATAAGCCTCACAAATAGATCAAGGTTTAAAGACTGTGGACTTCAAAGGAAGTTTACAAACTTTCTGACAGCCACGTTAGATAACGATGACTTACTTCAGTAGTGGCCCACTGTCCCCAAGCTCAAGTAGCTACCGGGGGGCAGGTACAGGGGTGCACTCCCTATTTAAGGGAAATACTGCTATTCCTGTATGCGAAATCCATCACCAGGCTTGCAGTCCCTCCTTCCCAACTCTCCATACAAGGTTAGGCGGAGGCCATACAGCTTCACCCCCCCCTTGTGTCCCCCCCCTGTTCTTGTACAGTGGCCTTCTCAAGTTGGACCCAGATTTGACTTTTGGCCACATCAAAGGCTATGTGGCCTGTAAGTATGAGTTAAATTGGTTTGTCACCAGGTTTGCGGTAGGTAGGAATATCCATCCAGTTTTCTCTGAAGTGGCAGCCAGAACAGGCAGGTGTATGCCAACCGGCTTGAGGTGATGGCTTGATGGTATTTGTTAATATGTTGCATATGAATTACTTATGACATCACTATTGGTTGTCTTTGACTGTAATAAAAGGTTGCAAAGTCAATCTGGTGTGTTTTATGGCTCGACTCAGTGGACAACTTCAACATAAGGATCTCTTGGAAGTAAAATATCTGTTTTTTGTCACCTGAAGTTAGCACTTGGCCCACAGATTAGACATACACAAACAAGATGTCTCTCTTCAGAAGAAATGTAAAGTCAGTGCAGTGTAAGGTATTGAGTGTTCAGCAGTTGCTATAGCAACACTTGTCAAAGCCAGTACTCATGTCTTGAAGATCTTCATAATCCACTCAGTTATAAGTGCACTACAACTTAAAGACCTTGTATTTCTGCAGACATTAATATGGTGACACCATTGTTACATTGCACTCCATAGACAGATATACAATAATTGTTATACTTTTATTTTAATGCATATATCAGAACTGTATGAAGATGTCAGTTCAAAAGCAATTAGTCTGTAACAGTATAGTTATTGTTCATAGACTGTGAAACTGAAGGTTTGTAGTGACACTTATACAATGATGACAGGCAGTTAACCAAAGAATCACCTAAGTATGTGCCAAGAAATAGGGTAAACACATAGACACAGATACACACGTATACATGTATACAATTACACACACACACACACACACATGCACGCATACACACACACACACACACACACACACACACACACACACACACACACACACACACACACACACACACACACACACACACTTTGTTTCAGGTAATTTGTCACAATTTTATTATCTAGTTTAAGTATAAATGTGACTGTTGAGGTCTGTGCTCCTTACAAGTCTTCTCACTGAGTCTAGTGACCATGCTATTGACATTCACATTTTTTTTAAATTAATGCTGTCAACACGTGAATACAGTTTTTATTTAGTGTTCCCATAACCTTAATACTCTACAGCTCCTCCTTCCCTTCCTCTGTACCCTTTGGTCTTGCCTGTGTTGTACTGGAAACCTTTACTGATTTTGCTTTACCACTCATTCTTAAATTCCCCATGCATCCACCACCCTCTTCAAGAAAAAAATATATCAGTACATTCCCTCTGAATTTTGACCTAGGTATTTGTAACTGATGCTTCTCTTTCCTCATCTGATTATTCTGTCACTGTATCCATTTAATATTTTAAATGCTCAGACAATGTCTCACTGCCCCTTTTCATTTCTGAGTCAAAAATGACCTAATTATCTATACTAATAAGTCTTTCTTTCCACTTTCATAGTTAATCTCAGTTAAACTAATTATTATTCTCTGTATCCTCACTAATGGCACAATATAGTTGTTACTTTAAGTTCTCTAAAGCTGCATAACATTCTACAAGTATGATATAACCAGCCCTATAGACGTCATCATCAACTTCCTTTTTTCTCATTTTCTGCATGGGTTCAGGGTGTTGTGTCAACTGTTGTCATCTCTCTCTATTCAATGCCATTTTCCTGCCTCCTTTGACATTCATGCCTGACTGTCAAAGGTCTTTTCTCACACAGTCCATTCACCTCTTTGCTGGATGCCTTTATTTCCTCTTACCTTCTTCCTGTCTGACCCAAATCTTCTTCCCCATATTGTCTTTTGCTTTCCTGCACATGTGCCCAAACCACAGTAATCTGTTCTATTTGACCTTTTCTGCAATTGGAGCTGTATTGGCTTCTGCTTTTATGTCCTTATTTCTTCCTCTGTCTTGCAACGTGCATCCTACCACCCATTTCAGGCACTTCATCTCCATCACCTCTAACTTTCTCAACTGCTCTGACATTGCTGCTCAAGTCTCTGTACTGTACAGCAGTACTGAGCGCACCACTGTTTTGTACACCTTACTTTTCTGTTTCTTTGACATTGCTGTCATAAACTGCAGGTGACACTCTGTGCCAGTTGGCTGCAGCCCCTCTGATTCTAGCTTTGATGTCCTCATTCAGACGTCCCTTCTCCTCAGCCACCCTTCCCGGATACTTGAAGCTGTTAATCTGTTCCACTATTTTCCCACCTATCTCAGTTTTCAGCTTCTTCCAAATTCCATATTTGCTGCCATTACAACAGTTTTATCTGTTGTCAGTTTCATCCCATGCGTCTTCAGTTTTGCATTCCATTCCCCTATTCTTTGCTTGCCCACTGTGAACCCCCTCTATGAGACCTAACACTTTTTATTTCAGTCATTCAGTCCTTGTACATAACGTGCACTAATTCTACCAATGTTTCTGGGACTTTGAACCCACTGTAGGACTGCCCAAATCAGCTTTCTTGGGACACAGCAAAAAACAAAAGCATAAAACTATGTAACCAAGAAATAAAAAAGAATGCCATACCAGATGTTACTTGGACTGCAAACCAGGTTTAATGTTTAAAAACAATCAAGTTTAAGCACTTTCATTCCATTCAATTCAAACAGGAACTTCTTCAAAAACAAAGTAGCAAATGTTCTGGTGGATTATATAACCTTAAAGGCACCAAGCCCTATTCCATTTAAAGTGATTGTACTTAAAAAAGCAAATATCAAAAATATATAAAAAATGCAACAAATATGTAGCAGCATACAGTATTAAAAACAACTTGGTAAGCTTTAATAACTAAATTAAACTTATAAAAATACTGGACATTCATACATTGGTTTAACTGAAATAAGGCCATTAATACCAGGGGGGTTGCAAGCATTAAGCGGTATTTGGCAGTATAGTTCCATTCCTTCAAGGATTAGCTCCCAGTCACCACCGCTATGAGAAGGGGTAACCTGTTCCAGTATAGTGAAGACAAACATTTTTCAAATTGTGACATCGGGTAGAATGTTTGTACAGTGCATTCACATCCATAGCCTTCTTGATAGCATACACATGTTGATAAATCCTGTTCTTTAAAGACCCCACTGTCTTATAGATATAGAAGGCTGAACAGGAACTACGGAATGCAATGACAACCCTGACTGTCTGTTATTACTTTCTGCTACTTTGCTTATTCATGTATCAGTCACCGTCTCCAATACTTTCATGCAGTGTGACAGGAGTTTGATACCTCACAGTTGCCCACAGTTGTGAATGTCACCTTTGTTCTTAAACACTGGCACTAGTATTCTTATTCTCCAGTCATCTAAGATACACCTTTCTCCACACTGCCAGTTCAAGCTCAATGACTTTACAGTTACTGATTCTGTCCCATGCCCCCTTCATTACTAGGAGGAGATCAGCCTGAGTTGCATGTTGGCCACTCTTGTATGCAATCTTGTGACTGTCTCTCTTTCTGAACCATGTGCTGGCTACTATCAAGCCATTTACCAGACAGAAGTCTAGAATGACCTCAACTTCCTTATTCCTGTTGCAGGCAGTCCTCATAACCCAGTAGATCATGTGACTGCAGTCTGAATGCACTGTTTTCCACACTATCACAACCTTGTAGTGGGGCATAGGTTGAGATTATAAATACTGTCCTACCATTAGGCTGGGGTCTGATTGTCATGCGTCTGTCACTAATTCTGATAACATCCTTCACTGCTTACAGGCACCTCAGCATTTCATCCCCATATTGTGGTGCAGCGCAATCTGGTGATCATAATGTCTTTTCAAAATTGCTTTTAGGTTTTTGTTGTTTTTATACACATATTGGGGTATATTATTAAAATGAGTGGCTTGCAAATCAAGATGGCAGAGCAATTTAGAAACATATAAACAGTGACCAATGGATGTATTATAATCATCCTGGAGGTCATGTTAAGAGAATTGTGAAAAACTGTGAAAAAAGGGAAAATGTCTAGGCTTAAAATGGGCTGCAAGGGCAGCTAACCTAGTTCTTACCTCAGTGCACATCATTTCATCCACTGGTCATTGTGAACTACAATGGGGCAATATAATAGTGGCCAGGTCATCTGTAATGCATACGGTATCATCTTCATTGTAAATATAAGCCACCTAGACAGTTTTCATGATCCCCACATATGGTGTACTTGTGATCTGTATCACCATTTTCAAGGGATGATTTTCCCAGGTGCCATCTTACTGGCGATGATTACAATGCCCTGGAACCCTGGCAGATGACACACGTATGACAGACACAAAATGAAGCAGACTAGGAGTACACTTCTGTACTTTCACATAACATGTGTTTGGGCTGCTGATGGCACTCTTTTGTTGTCTGGATTCATCAGGTGGCTCCATCTTGTATGATACTGGCACCTGTGCAAGAATATTTACAGTGTGTGCAATATTACATGATATCATACTATAGAGACAGGTACAGCAAGGGGGCTCAGATACAAGAGGAAAACAATGCAGATCCCAGGCAGTAGAGGCAAAGGCAGGTGAGGAGTCATTGGAGGAGCTGGCTGCAGGGAATGACCAGCTAGATGGAGGCGGATGTACTATGTTGCTGTACTTTCAAAGAGGCAGTGGCTTGCACATAGCTTCAGCACAAAGGAAAGCTTAGTAAAGCAGATACAGTACATTAAAACTGATGTATGCAAATCAAACACAACACTTTGTTCACCTTCATAGGCTGGCCACACTGTGCATCAGACATAGGCAACCCAAGTAACAATGTGCAAAAGGCAGGGTATGGGCACCTTTATTTGCACTGGTGGGGGAGGGAGCACATGTGTGTATGCCTTTCACAGGGAAATATGTGAATGTGGAGGAAATATATGAGAAAGAACACAGGGGTGTGTGTATGGGCTGTGATTGGGGGAGGGCGACATTATGAGAGAGGTGCTTCAGGCACCCACTGTCTCAGGAAGTGTGTGTGTGTGTGTGTGTGTGTGTGTGTGTGTGTGTGTGTGTGTGTGTGTGTGTGTGTGTGTGTGTGTGTGTGTGTGTGTGTGTGTGTGTGTGTGTGTGTGCGTGTGTGCGTGTGTGTGTGTGTGTGTGTGTGTGTGTGTGTGTGTGTGTGTGTGTGTGTGTGTGTGTGTGATGTAGTGTAGCCAGTGTTGGTGTGACTGTGATTGCTGGATCAGCCTCAGCAGTAGGTGCAGCAGCACACGTAGATGTAGTGGATAGGTCCAGGGCATGCATGGTATGGGACTGAACATCCCGTGAATGTATCCCCTCATAGGTGAGTGCTCTACCAGGAGTAGCACTGGTTGTACAACATCCCTGGCTAGATGTTGGCATGATATATGACCATGATCGACATGACCACTATAATGCCAAGGATGTTGTCTTCTGAGTGTATCACAAAGTATCACAAAATATGTAGCAGTGGATGTGTTAGCACTGTGTAAGCATGGTTTTGATGATATATAGAGCTGTTGGCTCATAAATGATTGCCATTGTTAGCTTCCATGTATGTCATTGTAATTGCACCCCTTGTGTCTTGATTCATGATTTTTGGAGTGCTGTGGGTATTTTTATTTACATACTGTTTTCATGCTCATATGTCAATGGCATTCATGTGATGCACTTTCACTGCACCAGTGTCTAGAAATCACTTCCTTCCTTTTTATGCACTCTTTAGCATGTATAATTGCTGTGCCATTTAGCATGTTGGTTATAAACAGTACTCTAATTCTAGCTATGTAGTAATTTCAGCAAGGATTCAAAGCATAGCACATAATGTATGTTGTTTTGCACATTGTTTATTGCTTTTTTATGGCATGACAGCATATATTTGATCAATATCTTAATGCACATAAGAGTATTGTTTTAGTTGTGACTTGTTACATAAAAAGATCAAATATAGTATTAATAATTGTCTTATTTCTGGCTTTATGTCGTCAGAAAATCAATGCAGTTAGACACATTTTGTACATGTAAACCTAAACCTAAACTAATTTTTTAGGGTACTCCCATAGACACTGGTATCATCCCTTGGAAATACACTTTTGTCTATTGAAAACAATAATTTTTATGTTCCCTTAAATACTCTGTGGGTGTTGTTGCCACCAACTTGCATCATTATGCTTGATTATAGAAGAAAAAGTACATAGTTATATGCTGTTATATTACAAGTAGTTCTCCAGGCTGCCATATAATGATATGCTGTTATACTCTAACTAGCACATCAGGTTACTATATGAGGCTATAGTGTTATATTTCATTGGTATTCCATGATACTGCACAGTGATATGTTATCTCTAGACTGCATCACAGTGATATATTGTTATATTCTAATTGGTGCGACAGTGATATTGTTATATTCTAAATGGTGTTACAGTGATATTGTTATATTCTAACTGGTACTACAGTGATATTGTTATATTCTAACTGGTACTACAGTGATATTGTTATATTCTAACTGGTACTACAGTGATATTGTTATATTCTAACTGGTACTACAGTGATATTGTTATATTCTAACTGGTGCTACAGTGATATTGTTATATTCTAACTGGTACTACAGTGATATTGTTATATTCTAAATGATACTACAGTGATATTGTTATATTCTAACTGGTACTACAGTGATGTTGTTATATTCTAACTGGTGCTACAGTTATATTGTTATATTCTAACTGGTACTACAGTGATATTGTTATATTCTAAATGGTACTACAGTGATATTGTTATATTCTAACTGGTACTACAGTGATATTGTTATATTCTAACTGGTGCTACAGTGATATTGTTATATTCTAACTGGTACTACAGTGATATTGTTATATTCTAACTGGTACTACAGTGATTTTGTTATATTCTAACTGGTGCTACAGTGATATTGTTATATTCTAACTGGTGCTACAGTGATATTGTTATATTCTAACTGGTACTACAGTGATATCGTTATATTCTAACTGGTACTACAGTGATATTGTTATATTCTAACTGGCGTTACAGTGATATTGTTATATTCTAACTGGTACTACAGTGATATTGTTATATTCTAACTGGTACTACAGTGATATTGTTATATTCTAACTGGTACTACAGTGATATTGTTATATTCTAACTGGTGCTACAGTGATATTGTTATATTCTAACTGGTACTACAGTGATATCGTTATATTCTAACTGGTACTACAGTGATATTGTTATATTCTAACTGGCATTACAGTGATATTGTTATATTCTAACTGGTACTACAGTGATATCGTTATATTCTAACTGGTGCTACAGTGATATTGTTATATTCTAACTGGTACTACAGTGATATCGTTATATTCTAACTGGTACTACAGTGATATTGTTATATTCTAACTGGCGTTACAGTGATATTGTTATATTCTAACTGGTACTACAGTGATATCGTTATATTCTAACTGGTGCTACAGTGATATTGTTATATTCTAACTGGTACTACAGTGATATTGTTATATTCTAACTGGTACTACAGTGATATTGTTATATTCTAACTGGCGTTACAGTGATATTGTTATGTTCTAACTGGTACTACAGTGATATCGTTATATTCTAACTGGTACTACAGTGATATTGTTATATTCTAACTGGCGTTACAGTGATATTGTTATATTCTAACTGGTACTACAGTGATATTGTTATATTCTAACTGGTACTACAGTGATATTGTTATATTCTAACTGGTACTACAGTGATATTATTATATTCTAAATGGTACTCCAGATTGATACCTGAATGAAATCATGGGAACTACAGACCAATCAGTCTGACAAGTCCAATATGCAAAGCCACGGAACAAATTATCATGGAAATAATTAACAATGACATTGGCAACCCATAGATACTGGACTTATTCCATTTTGGCTCTGTTAAGTGAAGGTCTTGCCAACTCAACCTGGTAGACTTCCTTGAGGGAGGTCACCATGGCTGTGGATGAGGGGGAATGGTGCATACTGTCTACCTTGACCTGGCCAAGGCATTTCCTACAATACCCAGCTCAGGTATTGTTGACAGACTCTTAGAACTAGGCATAAATCCCTCCATAACTCAGTGGATTGCTGGCTAGCTCACAGATATGACCCAAGAAGTCAGGATCATTGAGACCGCCTCCACCAGGAGACAGTCCCCACCAGGAGACAGGTCACTACTGGAGCACCCCAGGGCTCCATGTTGGGCTTGCTCCTGTTTGGCATCTACTTCTTGGAAGTCAAGATTAATGTCAAAACTCTCTGACTCACCAAGATTGCAGATGACTGTAAATTGGGAGCTATCATAAATTCCCCCATGACACCAACATCATACAAGAGGCTCTAACACAAACAAATAAATGGTGCCAAAGCCACTGATTAAAACTCAACACAAATAAATACATTATAGTGCCTTTTGGGAAATTGTCTACCCAAACTAATTACTCCATTGATAAAAATACCCCTTGATTAAATAGTTAGGGATCTGTGAACATATGTAGACAGTAATCTGGCCTTCGACCAACATGCAGCCAAAATAGTAAGAAAATCATTCTATGTCACCCAACTCATAAGCAAGACTATGGCATCCAGGTGCGGAAGTTATAGTACCACTCTACTCAATCCTTACCAGACCCATCACTGAGTACAATGACCCTTTGGCATGTACCTAACTAGGGACTTGCAACAGTTGGCACACCCTCAAAGGTTCCTCACCAGGAACATACATGGATCTCCTTAAGGCCCTGTCTCTGTTCTCAGTTTCCTACAGGTTACTGAAAGGCAGTCTATGCCTAGTATACAAGGCATACTCAGATTCAGTTCTGATGGAGCTCTTGCACATCTGTAAAGCAAACAGCTTCAAAAACATTAGATCCAAGAACCTGAATTTTGCCTGCGACATAAACAGAACATGTTGGAGAGATGGAATGTGCATCAAAGGATCCCCACACTATGGAATAAGCTCTCTATCTAAGTGAAGCAGAAGTCATCCCTGACCATATTCAAATGAAACCTTGATCATTGGATGGGAAATTGTTAATTCACTCCTGGTCTGGCCTCATGTCTCTCATAGACAGTATTTGAAAGTAAGTAAATTAATCCCCAGCTAACACCCCCACCAACATAACCCTTAGCTGCCTTTTATTAACATACCCCACCATATAGGTGTCCAAGGAACTCGTGGAGAAAGCTGGGTTGGATTGCATGGCTAGACTTGTAAAGACCCTGGTGGTCATTAGCCTAGTATAAACCTATATACCTATACATATGATATGCTGTTATATTTGGACTGCATCACAGTGATATTGTTATATTCTAACTGGTACTGCAGGCTGCTATATGGTGATATGCTGTTATATTTATACATGTATTTCAGGTACACCAGGTATTCATTATTGTTTTCTTTTTGACTGCATGAATTCAATCACTCCCTTATGAATTTGCAACTCTTACAAATATGAATTACAATCTGTATTGTGATATACATTTAATACGATATGTTATTACAATTAACACTATTCCTGTGTGATAGGGTAGGAGTTAAACTATAATGTGGATTGTGTGCTACTGTGCTTTAGAGATTAAAAAGCATTGTGTACATTTTGTTTCTCTTTTGGTAGGATATCATTATTTTATATTAAATTGCCAGGAAGTATATTACAAGTAGAGTGTAATTTGGGAATTTGGCCCAGGGGAACATATAAGATGATTATTAATAGGTTTTGTTATACATGTTTATACTAATGTGCATGCATTCAGTAATGTGACTGACTTCAGGAGCTTTGCTGTTCACCAACATTGCCTCTTTGGAATCATAAGTTGTACGCCAACAAAAACATGGAACAATGGTTAAATTTCTGTCTTCATTAGAGCTCAGTTATGAGGTATGCACTATATAGATAACAAATCCATCAATTTTAGCAATAATCATACTAGATTTTAAATCTTCAGTTTTTCTTTCACAACTCAGGTTTGGCAGATGCATCTATTGCACTAATAGGTTCCGTTTACACTGAGATGTAAGTTTAGGTCTTTAGAGCAGGTATTGCTGGCATAAGATTTTTGGAAGTGTAAGATATTAAGCTGGACTGGGTGTTTCGGTCTTTAATTTAAAAGAGTTTACACCAGATATTTTCTTGGTTAGGAAGTGTTATGATCCAAGCAGCACCTCTGTGCACTGGATTAAGACATTTTATTGTTTTCCTGATCCCTTCTACAACAGGGGAAATACAGCTTTATTGCACTTGATTTAATTTGCAATGTTAAACCATTGTAACTGTTTTGGAGCATTTAAAGATAAACTGCATTTTCATAAATTGTAGCCTGTTTCCCCAGGTGTTACGGAGCCATTATGGAAATTATAGTAGCTATTCCTGAGAGAAAAGGTCAAATGCTGTCATTTACTGAGTACCCGAGCACAACTGAGTCTTTCAGACATGTTTTTCTGATTGGTTGCTTTGTTTTGCCTAATTAGTGTTTATTGCTATACTTTTGACTGGACTGCACTGAATTGAGACATTGTCCACCTTTCCTTAGCAAGTTTTCTTAATCCCTTTTCCCCCCTTAAAAAGAAATGTAAAGGAGAAGAGCAAGCTTCAAGATTCGCTCTTCTCCAGAATGTTCAGCCTTTTCTTTCCTGGCTTGTGGCACTCAGCATTTCGAGTGCTGACATTTCAACAGGAAGCCCACTTGACACTATTCTGGTAGTACTTCCCCAGCCCTCCCCTAATGTCCTTTTGCATTTACCATCTAACATTTGAAACTCTGGCAGCATGGAGGTCCATGAAGGGCCAGCAAGCTTGTTACCCTTTCATCATCAGCCTCCTGTTATTGTGGTATCCTAAGGCAGTTAAGGTCATGCCTTATGCTCACTGATAATGAACTTTTACTGAACACAGAGAACTGTCTGTGAGCGGCACAGATACCTAGCTGATATGGAGGCATCCCTCTCATGATTAAGAATGTGCAGTGAGCATCCCATAGTCACACCCTCACCTCAACCATTACCACATTTTGAAGCAGAACACATACAAATGTCATATGCTGTAAGGATAGGTCTCAGTAGAAGACCCTCAGCTCACTTACACACATCTTCATCAACAAGTCACTAACAGCCAATTTGCTCCCAGCCAAATATTCATAAACTAGCTTCTGACAAAAATATTTTTGTGATTGATGACTCAGTTGTAAGGCATACAGATTCCCCACTCATCAGGCAGTACAAGGACATAGTTCCTGTCAGCTGCCTTTCAGGTGCCAGGATCATAGGCATTACAAGGACAATCAGGATCCTTTCCTGAGATAAGAATGACCACCAAGTGGTTGTGGCCTATGTGGGTGTGAATGATGTGGGATGCAAAATCCTGAAGAGCATGAATAAGAGATGCTGAACTTTCTATGCATGTGACAATGCAGGTAAGACTCTGGTCGTGAGTGGAAACTTCTCTTCACGAGAATGATACCTTGGTGTAAGGAGAGGATAATTGACTTTAACAACTGTATTAATAGTTGGTGTCATTCCAGGGGATTCCAGTATGTATCAGCATGGGTTGATTTGATAGATGGTCCTACTTGTTTTGCAAGAAATGGCCTGTATCTCTCATTCAAAGGTTTCTACATGCTGACAAAGGTCTTTGTTGCCCCTGCAATGTCTTTTTTAGGCAGAGCCCATCTCATGCACTTCCCAACTTACCAAATTCATCTAACCCTAAATAAAACATTAACGTGGCTTAACTTAATGTTCATACAACTTACATCAATCTAGCCATAGAATTCAATACCATACCTCATAGTGGAATTGTAAGGAAACTATCTGATTATACACAGATCCTTATGTGGCAAGATGGACAGCCAGTGGCTGTAAGACAGAACCCACATAGCTTGTGTGTAAGGTGTCTCTTCCACTTGTGCTAAAGTAACCAGTGAAATTCCCAGGAATCTGTACTGTGCCCTCTCCTGTTTGACACCAACTTCTCTGATCTCAAAACTGATAACTAGAAACATTGGTTAAACATACTTGCAGATGACTGCAAGCTGTTTGTGATTGTCAAAACTATTTTAGATATCTATATATCCTTCAGAAAGATCTTACCCTAATTAACAACTTCTATATGGATAATGGGCTTAAACTTGAATGCTAAAAGTGAAGTATTGTTTCTTTCAGAAAGTGTCACTTAGCCACAACATACAGTATAGCTTACACCCCCTTACCAAACAAAAAAGTAGTCAGAGACCTGGTCACTTGGGTTGAGAGCGCCTTCTCCTTTCATCATCACATGGCAACTGTAGTCAGGGAATCCTTCTACTCAGCACAGCTAATAGTCAAACGTATTTCATCTATATCCAAAGATGTTATTACTCCTCTTTATAGAACACCGATCAGACCATTATAGAGTACAATGCCCCTTTTGGGATGTACCTCACTCGACATATCAACATACTCAAAACCCCCCAGATGTTCTTAACCATAAATATCTCTGGTCTTAAGAAAGTTACCAGGAGAGGCAGAAAGCACTGTCCTTATACTCTGTGTCTTACAGACTCCTGTTTACCAGGAGAGGCTGAAGGCACTGTCCTTTTAATCTCTGTCTTACAGACTCCTGTTTACCAGGAGAGGCTGAAGGCACTGTCCTTTTACTCTCTGTCTTACAGACTCCTGAAGGATAATCTGCACTTTGCTTACTGTGGCATTAGAGATTTGGTGGTTCTTGGCCTCCTATATCTCAGAAAGACAAAGTTCATCTGATACTAGAATCAAAGACCTGAGCATTCATCAGCAGATACATATACTGCAATAGAGAAATAGAGTCCCCACCCAGGATCTCACCATTCCCTGGAATAAACTATCTCTACAGGTTGATATGATTCTATATCTTCCTTCAGATTAAAACAGGATGACTAGATTGGTGCTCTTAAATTTATTCCAGGACTAACTGGTCTCTCCCTCCTTGGGAAAGGAAGTAAAGCCTGAAGATGGGTATTGGCCTTGAAACTCCTATGTATGAATCCTGTGAGAATGAAAATATTACAATGCTCCGATACCATTTATGGGAACATATATACGTATATATGGATCTAGTTAGCAAGATCAAATGTACCAAATGTCAGTTGTGTTAATGTCATCAGTTAACATCAATAATACAACACCAACACACCTCTGTGCATGCTTCAAGGATTAGCCTTGATGCAAGCAAAGTTAAAAATATATTTTTTTTTATAAGAGAGAAAGCCCCTCAGCAACCACAAACTCACTGCTAATTATTTATTTCAATTCTGAGATTGCACTATCCTGGAGAATGGGCATATTCCCTATTTGTGGAGACTGTCAATCTTAAACACCTGTCAACCATCTGTTTTGTTGACCGTGTGTCAACAAAACAGAGACAGACATTATGGACTTTCAGTTATTTACACCAATACCATAGATCAATAGATAGACAGATAGACACATATATTTGTATCAAACCTCTCAACCTCTCAGCACAAGAAATCTGGAGAAAGCCAAAAATAATGGAGACAAATGCTCCAAAATAGGGACATATTTTAAATATTGCTGTTATAAACTTAGAAAGTTGCTAGAATAACTGGTTTTGCATTAATATGTATTTTCCGAATGATATGAAGTCTGGAACTCAAATGTCTGCTATTACTTAGTGACTTCAATTCTCAGTGATGTAACAGAAAACTGCAAATTTTATGAGTGACTGACCAAAAATAAGAGGCAAAAATCTAGACATTCTGTGAAAATCTGGACAGCTGAGCAGTATGATTTGTATGTATGCATCTATCTATGCTGAATTGGCTTTGAAGTGTGCCACTGCATTATTTCTGTGGAGCCACATACCAATATAGTCCAGATATATTCCCTTTTCAAAATTTGTCTATATATAATTTATGATTAAAAAATAATTCACATTTTGTTGTGGGTAATATAGGGTTTAACCATTGCTGATATGATCTGTTCATGAGAATGCATCGATAGCCATGTCCTCAGTGGTAAAAATATTTTACTGTTGAAAACTTGGCAGAAAGAGATTTTATATCATTCTGAGAATGGAAAAAATATTCCTTCAGTCAAATTTTGAAGGCATAACCTGAAATATGAACTTCTCAGTTTGTGTATTATACTTTGAATCATGATTTTAACTGACTGATCTGTATTTCTAATATTATATTTGAGGAGGTTGTTGAACAATGCTTACAAGTGAAATTTTTCATTTATGGTAAATACTTATATACACATAGGTTCATATGTTCATGGGAGGTTACTAGGCTAATGGCTCTAGGGCCTTAACAAGCCTAGCTATTTAATACCCTTGTTTCCTAGTTGACCATGGTTATATTGTCATTGTAAGCAGAGTGAATCAGTGATTAGCACTGCCCCTGTCCATGAAGGACATAGGTGCCACCCCCGGGGTGAATTTACAGCCTCCCATCCAATTGTCAAGGTTGTGCTTAAATAGGGTCATTGAAGATCTTTGCTTTGCATGAAGTGGAAGTTTATTCCGGAGGAGCAGCAATCTTTGGGAGACATATTTGTCTCTCCAACATCTTTTGTTTACGTCACAGGCTAGGTTGATATCCCTAGAGAGAGTGATTTGCATTTGATTTGCGGACATGCAGCATTTCCATTAGGGCAGGGTCAGCGATCACTCTGTAGGCCATGCACAGGTTACCTCTCAGCAGTCTATAGGATGCAGAGTAAAGAGTCAGGGCCTTCAGTCTTTCTGTTTAGGTCATGTTTTGGAGGCCCGGTCTCTCCAGTTATTGCAGGTATCTGGTGAGGGACATGCAAAAAGAAGGACTGTACCCAATTAATGGTCTGATGAGGGTCGAGTATAGAGGAGTTATAACATCCTTAGTCTTGCATGCAATGCTGTTATTTATGAGATGTACAACATAGAAGGCTTTCCTTACCACTGACCACTGTGGAGACATGGTGATCAAAGTTTAAATTGCTGTCAACCTGTGTTCCCAAGTCTCTCACCACTGTGTTTGAGCTTATGAGGGTTCTGTCTATAATGTAATTTGCAGGGACTACATCTTTGCCAAAGGAGGATAATGGCACACTTTTTTGCATTTAGTCTTAGACTGTGACTCTGGCAGCAATCATTAATCTGTGTTAGCCCCATTTTGCAATATGTTATTCTTGTTGGGAAACTCAGTGATTGCACCTAGTTTGCAGTCATCTGTGAACCTGACAAGCTACAGGCTATCTACTTTCACTTGGACATCCGAGAAGTAAATTCCAAATAGTAGAAGGCCCAGCACAGATCCCTGTGGTACACCACTGGTAACTGGTGGAGGTGGAATCCCCAACTTTGACAGTATACGTTCTGTCAGTAAGCCAGTTTGCTAACCATCTAGTGATGTATGGGTTAATCCCCAGCTGGGAGAGTTTTTCAATGATACCTGAGTGGAGAATTGTGTCAAAGGCCTTGGCTAAGTCATGATAGGTGGTATGTACTGATTTGCCCTCATCCAGGACTTTGCTGACATTTTCAAAGAAGTCCACTAGGTTTAATAAGCAAGACCTGCCCTTAATGAAGGTAACTGAGTTGGGTCAAGAGTTTGGAGGTTGTCTATGTCCTTGTTGATAAGGTCCATGATGATTCTTTCTATGGCCTTGCAGATAGAGCTGGTTAGGCAAGCATCTGTAGTTCCCAGGATCTGTTGATGGACCCCCTTTGTGTAAGGGGATTACTTTTGCAGTTCTCCACTGTACTGGAAGAAAGCCACTGATCAGGCTATGGTTGAGGGGAGTATCAAGCATTTCCACTAGGAATAGGAAATCACAAAATGATCTTTCCTCCAGCAATCCCCAGCTCAGACAGGGCTATATACACACTCTTCTGACACAAGGGTGCAGGGGAGCCCTTCTTAATGTAAAATGGCTGGATTTGAGTTCAAGCATATCAAAAGCAGGCTAGATTCAGTAATAGGTCTCAACCTGCTAAGAGGCCAGTGTGGAACACAGACCATTGCAATGTGCGACAAGCAGTCAAAATGTGAAACACCCAATGTTTGCACTGTGCGAAAAGCATACCATGACCATGGCCATGGCTTTTCAGCCAAAATATATAGGAATGTGAATGCCACCTTTAAAATACTGTCCTCTTTCTATTATTTTGTGCTGACACCCCTCTGTGCTTTCCAGAATTCCATGCAAATAAAACTCATGTACACTTTGTATATGTGGTGCATAAACAAATAAGGAGGACCCAGGTTTTAATCTTTTTCTCGGGAGGCCCTGAGAGAATGGCAGTGAGCGACCTCCTCCCAATGCTTTTTGATAGCAATGCACATCCCTGGGAAATCCAAAGTGATAGAAAACAGACTCAGCAGAGCGATCCACAAATGAGACTAACATTTAGGTTTATAGGTTCATAGGTAAGTACTAGGCTATCTGCCCGAGGGCATTTATAAGCCTAGCCAGAGTGTGTCAGCTTTCGCCGCCCCATTGATTAATTAACTGAGCCTCTGTCAAGAAGAGCCAATGATGTGATCCCAGGGGTGTACTTTCTGTTACCCATCCACTCGTCAAGGTTTCTCTTGAAGAGTGTTAGTGAGGGACTCTGCCTAATGTAGTTAGGAATTTTGTTCCAAAGCATGGGGAGTCTCTGTGACAGGAATCTATCCCTCCAGCATGTTCTATTTATTGTTCTGGTGAGGTTTAGCTCACTAGAGTGAGTGGCTTGCAGTGACTTGGCTTTCTTTAGGTGGAGCATGTCCATCAATTCTGAGTTGGACATGGCTTTGTAAGTCAGGCAAAGATCACCTCTGAGTAAGCGATATGCCACTGAGTACAGCTGGAGTTTTTCCAGTCGGGCTGCATAAGACATATGTTTGAGGCCAGTAATCCTCTTGGTGAGGTACTTTTGTAGTCTTTCCAGTTGTTGGAAGTGTCTTGTGAGGTACATCCCAAATGGGGCATTGTACTCTATGATGGGTCTGATGAGTGATGAGTAGAGGGGCACTATAACCTCTTTTTTTCTAGATGTAACCCCTTTAGTAATTAGATGGGCTACATAGAAGGATTTCCTAACTTCTTTGGCAATATGATTGTCAAAGGAGAGATTACTATCTACCTGGGTCTCCAGATCTCTTATTACCTCTTCTGTATTAAGGGGGCTGCCACCTATGTGGTAATTCATGGGTGTTTTGTTTTTCCCAAATGGGATGACTATGAATTTGTTGGCATTTAGCTTGAGACCATGATTTTGACACTAGGTGTCCGTCTCAGTAAGGCCCTTTTGGAGAATGTCCGTGTCAGCCGGTGAGTCAATTATGGCTCCCAGTTTGTAGTCATCACCGAACTTAGTTAGCCATAGTCCTCCTGTGTTTGCCTGTACTTCTGAGAAGTATATGCCAAACAGTAGGGGTCCCAGGACCGAGCCTTGTGGGACACCACTTGTGACTGGTTTAGAGTCGGATCTGGAGCCCGCTATTCTTACCGTGTGAGTTCTTTCTGTAAATCAGTTGGCAACCCATCTCGTGATGTAGGGGTTTATGTTCAGGCTGGTGAGTTTTTCTATAATTCCAGAGTGGGGAATGGTGTCAAAAGCCTTGGCGAGGTCAAGGTAGGCTGTGTGAACTACCTTCCCCTCATCTATGGCCTTGGTGACTGTCTCAAAGAAGTCACCCAGGTTTAGTAAGCATGATCTGCCCTTAACAAAGCTGAACTGGGTTGAGTCAAGTGTTTGGAAGTTTCCAATGTCTTTGTCAATGAGTTCCATGATGATGCACTCCATAGCCTTGCAGACCAGGCTAATCAGGCTTATGGGGTGATAGTTACCAGGGTCAGTTGTGGCCCCTCCTTTGTGGAGCGGAATAACTGTTGCTGTGCGCCATTCTATGGGCATGTAGCCTGTGGAGAGGCTGAGGTTGAACAGTGTGTTTAGGTGGGGGGGGGTTTAGTTCATTCTGTAGTTCATGCAAGACGCAGCCTGGGACACCATCTGGCCCCATTGATGCTGTGCTTTTGGCTTTTGAAAGGGCTGTTTTCACCTGTGCGTCTGTGATTTGTGGGACACTACACTTTTTCGGAATTGTTGTGAGTCCTTTTGGGGATGAGAGGTGGGTGAAGTTTGCACTGAATCTATCTGCCAGGATGTTGGCAATATCAGAGGGTTCAGTATATTTTGTGCTATTTTGCACTAGCTCAGAGCATATCTGTGAGTTGACACTTAGATTATTGACATAGCTAAAGAAGGCTTTGTGGTTATCTTTTGAACGCTTGGCTATTTTTCTTTCGAAGTTAGCCTTGGAGGATTTTATGAGGGACCTTAGTTTCTTACTGATACTGATCAGGGATGTCTTTCCTTCTTGGGATTTGTTTTTTTCTGAACTAGTTTCCTCCTTCTATTGTATAGCCTGTTTATGGGAAGGGTCCACCAGACTGGTTTCCTTCTCTTAGGGGAGTGAGTCTTTGTTTTGCTAGGGATGGCACAATCCATGCATCCTTGTAGGTGCTCATAGAGTGCATTTGTAAAGGTTCCTGCATCTTGGACACTGTTATCCTTTAGCGCGGGGGCTATGAAACTTACCACCTCTGTCATAAGTAAGGTGAAGTTTGCTATAAAAATGTTTTTCACTGTGGTTTCCTTGGTTGGAGGTGGTGGTGTGGTGTGGACATCCAGAGTGATTAGTTTATGGTCTGATCTAACGAGTGACAGGTTAACCTCCAGTGTGGAACACCTGTCGCCCATGTTGGTGATGACTAGGTCCAATATGTTTTCACCTCTGGTAGAGGAGTTTACCAGCTGATCCAGGGCATTTGAATTGATAAATTCTAGAAAGTGCTGGACCTGGGAGTTTGTACTTGAGTAGTTTTCCCAGTTAATGGTAGGGTAATTAAAATTGCCCAATATCAGGGTGTTCGGTAGGACCTTCATGTTTTCCAGTGTCTCCAGAAAGGTGGAGTGGTGGTCCTGGGTCATGGAAGGTGATCTGTAGCAGGCCACAATTTGCATTGCAGATTTGCCTGATGTTAGTTGCACATGGATGATCTCGGAGGTATCATGCTGCGCCACTAACCTGGAGGTATCTTTGATGAATATGGATACACCCCCTCCTTTTGTGTTTTGGTCCATGTTCTGTGGCCAAAATGTGTGGTATGAGTTGTAGCCTGGTAGTGCTGGGGTGCTCTGTGGAGCCTTGAACCAGGTTTCAGTTACTGCACATATGTCAACGTTCTCCATACTGAGGAGTGCTTCGAGCGCATGCATTTTGAGATTTTAAACTCCTGGCATTGAGTAGCATAACCCTATTTTTTTATTTGTGCTTTTTACGGAGGTGGGTTTGACTTTTGAGCCTTGCCTAAAAAAGGCACTATGGGGGCAGCAAGAGCCTTGGCCAGTATTCAAAATCCTAGGGGTGACCGGTGCTAGCCGTCTCTTGTGAAGCAACGAGGCTTGTCGAGCATGTCATCCCAGGCTGACAGACACTGGATCCCTTTTGAATAACACCAGAAGCTTAGCCAATTGTTGAACTTGATCATTTTTTCTTTATACTGCTGTATCATTCTTGGTGAGGGCAGAATGCTACTCAGGGTCAGGGTCATACCCAGCTGGGCTACATGATCAGAGTGCTCTTCCTTGTCTCTTTTCATGTAGTCCAGGGAGGTACATCTCAGGTCATTCCCACCAACATGAACAACGACAGACTCATATTTGTACTTGTTCTGGAGTGACCTGAGTGCTTGTGTTATGTGGCGGATTCTGGCTCCTGACAGGCAGCTAATAATAACCTTCTTCTTGTCCATCCTAGTGAGTGAGATGTCAGTGTGCCTGATTATAGAGTCACCTATTACTAGTGTGTTAGGTATGTTATTTCGCCTTAAAGGCTGTGATTGTGCGGCACACTGATTTTGTGTTTTATGTGTTGTCTGGCTTGTGACAGGAGATGCAGGTTTTTTGGGTGTCTGCTTTGGAGATCTCTGATGCTTTTGCAGGTTTTTATTTAGAGCCTTTGAGCATGATTTTGAGTATTTATGTGTATTTTTTGCCAGTGCTGGTTTAGAATATTTATATGAGGCTGGAGGTGTGGTGCAAGTATTAACCTTCTCCTCATGACTGCCTGTTCCAATCTTGGGTGGAGAGAGCTTAGCCTCCAATTTAGCTATATAATTGCATCTCTCACATATGTTAATGTTTTGTGGTAGGAGGAGAGGGTTGTCTGTGTACATGAGGCAGTTATAACATTGCCTCAGAATACCCACGTTCACCAGCTGGACTGGAGAGTATACCTGAAATTGCCCTTTGGTCATGTCTGAATAGTAGGGTGAGCTGCTTAGTTGCTTGGATGGTGAGGGGTGAATAATGAGCCTTGCCCTGCTGGGCAATCAAGTGTCATGGTATATTAATGCTTGCTATTAGGTCTGAGCAAGTGCTGGACTATAGGATGCTTTTTAACTGCTTAGGTTGAGAGTTAGACTCCTTTCAAGGGAAAAAATGAAGAGGAGACTTGGTGGAGCCGGGATAAATTTAGTCCTAGCTAACTGGCACTGCCCAGATGAGCAAAACCGTGCAAACACGGTTTTTATAGCAGGGAAATGAAAGAGATAGAAATTAGCCCAAAATGGCCTATAAACTACTAACTTCTGAGCTGGAACCACTCCTCCATGGACAGATGGCTGCTCAAATCTCTCTCTCTCACAGGTGAACAGAGAAACCTCCTTCTATCCAAGTATGGTATGGGCAACTCAGAAAATTGCAACACAGCCCTGAATTCTGCACTAGCCTGAAAAATGGACTATACTAGCTTAGAAAGGTGGGAAACAAGGACATTTTTTTTTAACGATAAGGCAAAAACAGTAAAAAATACACTTAAAACAGTGTTAAACAACTGCAGACAGTAAAAATACATGTAGAACAGCTTTAGATGACTACAAGCAATCAGAAAAGGCTTTTAAACAATTTACCCAATTAACCAGTAAAAAAAAATCTCAGAACTGAGCCCTGTTCCTGTAGTCTTCAATCAGACAAGTTCTAACTGCACACCCCTGCCACTGGAGTGCAGGGGAACCTTCTCCAAAAAAAGAAGGCCTGGATTAGTGCTCACATTATACAATCAAAGCTAGATTCAGCAGGCCTGGATCTAGTCTATGCTACAGCAAACAAGGCGCACCAATTTCAGTAAGAAACAGTTCAAATATGCAGGCACTATAAGCCTTTAAGCAGAAATTCCCAGCTCAGAAAGCAGAAATTCCCAGCTCAGAAGGGTAGAGTCCAGCCTCTCCTCCCACAAGAGTGCAGACCACAAATGTTTTAATGTAAAATAACTGGCCTGAAGCCCAAGTGCTTAAACCAGAACTAATACATTTTTAGAATAACAGACACTGAGCCTTCAATCAGCAGTTCCCAACTTAGAAGGATGTAAGCTACCTGTCCTGCCACAACAGGGCAGACCACAAAACTTCTTAATGTAAAACAACTGGTCTGAAGCCCAAGTGCTTAAACCAAAAGGCTTAGAATGATAGTTACACCAAGCAGTAATAAATACAATTGAGTACTTTTAAGAGGAAGCAAAAGCAAAATAAAGTAATAAAGTAGGAAGCAACACAAATACAGTAAAAGCAGATGAATAAAGCACAATTTTTTTTTCAGTGAGCAAATGAGATGGGCCCAGGAGGAGTACCCAAATGCAAATTTACAAGAGTGGTGGGCAGTTTCAAAGCCACCAAGATTAACACCAAGACAAAAGCAGGGAGGGTGGGTGGGAAACTAACTGAAAAAACGAGCCACAACTTCCAGCTAGATAGTATTCAATGCAACACAAATAAATCAATTCAAATGCTGTATTATTTGAAAAAAGGGCAGATAAAGATTTACTTAAATTCACTTATACATCCAATTGATTGCATGTAGGTCTTAGCCAGCCAAAGCTCAGAGTTTAAGCAGAAAATAATCCAAAATGTACCACTTATATAAGGCAGAAACCAAATATCAAGGAAGTGAAATTACCCCCACTTATCACTGGCTATGCAGGAATTCTAACAAGCACTAAATTCTAACAAGCATTAACTGAAAAAAACAGAGCCACAACTTCCAGCTAGGTAGTATTCAACGCAACACAGATAAATCAATTTAAATGCTGTATTATTTGAAAAAGTGCAGAACAACGACAGGGTATGGAGACAATGGAAAACATTCAATGAAACCTTGCACCTAATGTTCCCCGGTCTCAGGAAAAAACAGAACTGCAATTAATTCTGCCAAGCTCATCTACATAAAAGAAAATAGGCAGTCATCTTCTCCTAAATACTTCTAGAAACAGTAAAACCTCTAACTGGACAGATCACAGATACAAAAGCACATGAGTTTTAACCCAGCCACTGGGGTCAAATAACAACTACATTTACATCTTCCTGCAGAAACTTTCTATTAGAAACTATTACTACTCTGGCAAACTCAATTCCATCCCATATCTCTCTCCACAAAGATTTAATGACAACACCCCCATTCACAACTCTATCCTATGGCTGAGTAGTGCCCTATATTCTATTTTAAAAAGCTTATCGTCAAAGAAACATTCTCAGCCTTTAAAGCTAACCACCACTTCTGGGGCAACATTTAACAAGCTGTACTTCGACTTTATAAAAATAGCACAATCTTGTATTGCCAAACCTCTTACTCATGCCCAGACCATAGTTACGATGAGACAATGGGGGCAGAAAATGATCTAACTGTAGTGCAATACCAGCATTCAGTCATTATATAAACTAAACACCGGTATCACAGTTTAATCACAGCTGAAGCACTTCTACTCCTTCAGTGCTCCATGACCGGTACTTAGAATGCAACAAGCAGTAATATGAGTAGCAATTGGTTTGCTGCAATTATTTAGAAAGCAGAACCCCTTTTTTATCCTTCTGAATTCAAAAACCTTTATCCCCCTCCAAGAGGGCTTTTTCTTCCCTCTCTCCTCAACTTAGAGCTGCAAATAAGCAAGCCTTTCAACTACACAGCTCTCTGTTATACACGCTGCAGTTCTGCTGGGTGAAGTACCAAAACAAGTTTACTGGTTAAGCACTTTCATCTGTATAATTACACACACAAAAGCGCTTAACCAGTAAATTTGTTTTACCTGTAGTTGTATAAATTATATGGACGAAAGCAATTAAGCAGAGCAACGGCTGCAAAATTCGGAACAGCGGAACAGTGGGCTTAATAGAACACAAATGCAGAGTGTTCCACACACTCTGGAGCACTTGGCTGCCCAGGATTCAGCAAGTCTGGATCTAGTCTATGCTATCTAAGCAATATTACAGTGCAAAAGAAGTGCAGATAATGAAGCAGGCACAGAGAGAAAAACAGCCAAAAAAGACACTAATTAATACAGTAAAACAGTTAAATGCAGTAGATCAGCACACTTTTGCCACAAGGGTGCAGAAAAACACCTTCTTAATGTAGAGTAGCTGGTTTGGAGCCCAAGTGTAACAAGACCACACAAACTACCTACAACAGCCCTACAACTAACAGATACAATGTAATACAGTGCAATGAACTACTTAAAGCAACAGCAGACAGTACAATTTTTTTGAAACTGCTGAGGTACAGTCACAGTATATAAGAGAAGTGCAAAAAAATACATAGTGCCCTTTTGTTTGTTTCCTAATGCTGACAGACCTGGCAAACATCTACTGCCACCAGACAAACAATCCCAGTCCTCCCAATGCAAAGGCACAGTAAAAGAGTGTCCGGAATGAAATACTACCACAAACAATCTTAGAAGATATAAAATGCTACCGCAAACAAACTTAAAGATAGGGATACAGCAGTGTACTTTAAACAGCTTATAAAAAGTGTGATTATTCAATAAAAGTACTTTGCTTTGTATAAATGAGCCAAGAGCCACTTAAATGTACAGAGTTTATAAAGGTACTAAAAACAAGATACGCTGATTAATAAGCCCTTCAGCCAATAAAACTACCTGCAGAAATCTCAAGCATTTCCCCAGCTTAAACAGACCAGGCTACCTTCTAGTACACTAGATGGAAAATCCACTGGCCTCTTTTGATGTAAAAGCAAATGCCTGCTAGAGTGTAAAAATACACTATTGTATCCAACATAGATAATGAATTCAGATCAGGTAAATCAGTAGAACAGACAATGAGAGGCAAAATGCACTTTTTCAATATAAGTAAACGGAAAGGCAAATAATTCAACACATCAACAACAGTGTAGAAAGGGAGGAGCTTATTAAGGTTAACTTAGAGTAGGGTTGGCAGCTTAAAAAATCACCATGTTTAATAAGCAAATCAACAAACAGCAGGATGAGTGGGAAACACAAGCAGAGAATTCTCAGTGGTGCTTTAGGTTCTGTAAGCTTGAAATCTTTTCAGCAAAAGACAAATGGCCAGAAATTCACTATGTCTTTAAGTATCACTCAAGGGACAATTATCCAATGTAAAAAAACACATGAAATGTGTAGCCTAGATATCTAAATGTATATGTTTTTGGCTGTTTGATGATTTTTGTGTTGCTACTTGTTTTGATATGGATGCAATCAATAAAATATATCTGTTTCAAGACAAATGTGCTATTTTTTATATGATGTCATACGATGTCATGCAAGTTACTTGGTTTATTTTTTAATAACAAATATAATGTCACTCTGCATGTTTTCTGTCAGGGGCTGAACAGATAGTATGCTTACTCTCTGGTGCAAAAGGCTGTGAGTTCTATTCCCATCCCAGTAGATCTAGTGCTGACATGGCAGTATAGCATAAGGGGGTACCGCACTCCTGAGTGTGCCATCCTGCAAATGAAATGTTAAATTAAGGCCTCATCTGCTTAAGTTGGTGGTAGCTCAGGTGGATGTAAAAGATCACATGGCACATATCAAAAAGAGTAGAGGTCCTTTATTTAACACAACATCATTTTTTTACATATTTACAAAATGTACATATTTACAGGCACATATTATAACATTTCTATTTTTAACTATTTAATACTAAATATCTACCCTTCTTTTTATAAACCATCCATCCACATACCCTTTTCCTATTTCACACATGGGGTCGGCTGCCACTTTAACAGTGACAATCATCTAGAGCCAAAGTTCACACCACCGGATGGCTATCCCTGACACAGTTCTTCTTATGATATCCATACATAATCATATTCATAAATACATTGTTTATGTAATTAATATTCTCAAAAATTCTTTACACAACTTTTTCTAGAGTTTCACTACTCTTTTACATAAAAAAGCAAAAACAAAACTAAAAAAGCAAAAAAAAAACATGCACTGTTGTCTCTTCCTCTCTCCAAAATAAACCTGCTCTTTCAACTTTATTTTTATATAGTTTAGTCACCTTTACTGGTTAATTATTTATTACCAGTTTCCATTGGAAATCCTGACACTCCACAATCTTGCTACACCACTTTTTTCCCTGCTTTAATGTCTTTAATCACTTTTTCTGGTAAATTTTCAAATACATTTACATAATAATATTGATCATCACATTATTAAACCACATCTTTCTATCTTTCCCTATATCATACATTTTTATTTTCCATGTTAGTATTTTTTTCTTGAAAAGTTTTAATGTCTTCATTTACATATTCATTTTCTCTTTTTCTCATACTTATCATCTCCCAAATTTATTTGTACTTATATTCAAATATTCTCACTATTAATTTCTCATTTTCTTCATTTACCCACTTTAATACTCTATACAAGTTTAAAGAAGAAAAATGAACAACTGTATTTAGTAACCCCATTCCCCCTTCAACTTCACTCTTATACAACACACATCTTTTCACTGGGTTTAATATTGAACCCCAAATGCAAGAAAACACCAATTCCGCAATTTCTTTTTCATATTTTTCAATGACCAGATACACATTTGACATATATGCTATTTTTCCCATTAATAGAAAATTCACCAGATAAACCTTTTTTGTAAATGCTAATCTATGCAGCCTCCACAGAAGACATATGTTTTCATTTATTTTATTAAATCCTCCCATTGCATCATAACTACATCATTTCCCAATTGTATCCCTAGGAAAGACACTTCATTCATTAAAAAATATATACCCCAAATTTTCACCACATCATTTTCACCATATCACCCAAACCCTTACTTTTATCTTTATTCAAGGTCATTCCCATTTCATAACATCAGGATGTAAGCATACAACATCAGGGGATATATTTCCATAAGAACAAGATACCCGATTAAGGTGAGAGACAAAAATATAAGAAGTAAAAAAGAGGTCGAACTACAACTTTGAAAACTGAAATAAACAAGCTCGACAAACCAGTTAAGCATAGTGTGAGAAAAGCTCAAAAAAATTTGAAGAAAATGTATATAAAGTTATTGAGCATAATAGGAAACCATTGTACAGATACATAAGATGTGGAAGGAGTAAAGACTTACAAACTGATAAACTGTGTGTAGATTCTTAGATTTGTTCTTAGACACAACAGATTATAGATATATTTCTAAACTCTTATGCAAAACAGTTTGGCTCCACAAAGGGTTGACAAGTTGTTCTAGTGATTTCCAGGTGATCACAGATACTGGAATCAAAACAGGTTATATTGAAAAACAGCTATGCAAACTGATCCAAATGAAGTACTGGAAGGAGACAGAAAAAGTAATAATGACCTAAAACACTTCAGCAAGAACTTATAGTACCATTATATCAATAATTTACTAGGCCATATAAATATGGGAGATTCCTCAAGATTGGAAACATGCTTTTATTAAACCTATTTGTAAGGTAAAGGGGGGGGGGGGGTTGGACAAACCCAGAGTCATATAGACCCATAGGTCTACTTTCCTGTTGTGGAAAAATAATGGAGAAGGTAATACTATAGCAATAACCCACGCCTGGGCATGGGTAATGCTGGATTTACCCACGGTTGGTGTGGTTTGGTCACAAGGGCGAAGCCCGAGTGACCAAACAAAGCCAACCGTCGGTAAATCCAGCATTACCCACACCCAGAAGTGGGTTATTGCTATTATACAATGACATTATTTAAGAAAAAAATAATTAATTTTCTTAAATAATGGCATGGTATAATGCCTCCTTGCTGCCCTTCCGCAGCTGTCTGGTATTCTGTGGCAGTTCTGATGTACTGTGCATGCGTATGCCTATGCAGTACATCAGAGCTGTGGGCAAAAGCAACGGAGAAAGCAAGATCTCCGTTGCTTTTTACAAACTGTTTCACTATGTTAAATGGGTTTAACATAGCGAGACAGCTTTAAAAAAAGCAAGAAAGCCGTTGCTTTTTTTAAAGCTGTCTCACTATGTTAAACCCATTTAACATAGCGAAACAGTTTGTAAAAAGAAACTGTTTCGCTATGTTAAATTGGTTTAACATAGCGAGACAGCTTTAAAAAAAACGGAGCGTTGCTTTTTAAAGCTGTCGCTATGTTAAACCCATTCAACTATGTAAACAGCGGAGAAAGCAAGATCTCCATTGCTTTTTACAAACTGTCTCGCTATGTTAAATGAGTTTAACATAGCGAGACAGTGTGAAGCAATGGAGATCTTGCGTTCTCCGTTGCTGTAAAAAAAAGAGTTATAGTAATGGAAAAAGTCCGGGTGACCGGACCTTTTTCCATTACTATAACTCTGATTTACAACGTGCATGCTGACCAATCAGCGTGCACGTTTTTTTGAATATTAATGGGGGGGTCGTTGTATAATAGATAAGTTGTTGTTGTTGTAACTGGAAAGGTTGGGACTTGAAACCATATATCAGCATGCCTATGTTGGAAATAGATTGATTACCACTTGTAACATGATGTCCTATAATAATACAATAACAGTTATGAATGAAAAATTGTGCTGTGATGTAATTTATATAGATTTAGCTTCAGCATTTGACAGGGTCATACACAAAATACTGATCAGTAAATTAGAACAACCACGTATCGATTTACTCTTGATAAAATGGATAGCTGTACAACTTTCAAATTGAATGTGACAAGTGTCATACAGCAATTAGGTGAAATTGTTGGTCACAGTCAGGGTGTCCCACAGGGCTCTGTCCTAGGCCCTTAACTGTTTTACTGTATCTTTCATATGTGTTTCTTTCATCTGAAGTTTTCTACTGTCTGTATGCAGATGACCTGAAATTGGGTAACCTGATTACATGTGTTACAGACAGGGCATGTCTGCAAAATAATTTGAATAAATGGATCATTTGGGCACAAGAAAATATTATGTTGATAACCACATCAAAAACTAAGCATATGAGATTTGGGAGACATAAATTGAAAGATGAATATTTAATACAGCACATAATGATTGAAATTGTAGATTCATTTAAGGACCTGGGTATATGGGTAGATCAAGCTTTGAGTTTTTCTAATCATATCAAACAATTAGTTAATGATAGTTATAGAACTATAGGTTGTATAAAAAGATTTATAAAGTCTAGGAAATCAGAAATGATGAAGTAATTGTTTGTTAAATTAGACCCAAAACTGATTATGGAATAACAATATTGAAACCTTATAAGAAGACAAGCATGAGTAAATTGGAAAGAGTGCAGCGAAAATATACCAAGAGCATCCATGGATGTGAACATTTAAGTTATTATTAAAGAATAAAATATCTGAATTTGTACAGTGTCTCTTACAGATATTTAACAGGAGATCTTATTCAGATATCTAGGACATTTAGAGACAACTATCTCTAGGAATGTTTTGTTTTATCAAAAAGTAGTAGAGAATCATCAGAAAACCTATGCAGAAAATTATGTAGGAATGAGAAGTGTACTAATTGGTTCTCTGAGAGAGCAGCTGATGCATGTTACAGACTACCAAGTTACATTAAAGCAAGCAGTAGTTTTGATGTTTTTAAGAATGGGCTGGACACTTATTATGGGAGCAATTGTTTTGGTATATTGGCAGGCTAGAAGAGCATTAATGCCCATGCTTGAAGTATTTGTATGTATGTATTTAAACATCTGTTCTGACAAACTAACACTTTCCTGATCCATGTTTTCTTCTTATCAACTATGACTATATCATTGGTGTATGTCAAAACTACTGAAATCACCACCTCCTTTCGCATCACATATTTAGCCCCTTTCATTTTGTAAGCTACTTCACTCTCAATATCATTCATTACCAGTGCAAACAATATTCCACTCATGGGGCATCCTGGTCTTGCACAACAGTTCGTGCATATTTCTTTACTCAGCCACCCATTCACTAACACTCTCACACTGTTATTTTGATATGCTGACATACACGCTGTCATCATTCTATCACCTATTCCGTACTTTTCCATAACATCCCACAATGCATCATGTCCTACTGTAGCAAATGCCCTGCTAATATCACCTACCATTACCTTCATATTCTCCATGCTACTCATAATGTCATCCACGGTTTCCCTCCCAACCAATAACAGTTGTTGACATCCCTTCCTTTGATACCATGTACACTTTCATCCGTAATATCCCTCATTCTTCCTTCCATTCTCCTCTATATTATCCTCGTACAATTTTACATTCTTAGTGTGACGGGGCTCCATTTTTTATTTCATTCTTCTCATCTTCCCTCCATATAAATTTTAATATCTCACTGCACAGCTCTTCATAAACACTTCCACCAACCATTCATTTACCACATTTGCAGAGTACTGTCTTTGCTAATCCTTTCATTTCTTGTACACTCTATGCCCTATACCATCTGGGCCTGATATTGAATCAAAGATGTTTCTCATTAATACAGAATTTACCACATAAACCATTTTCCTGAATGCTATTCTATACATATGCAGATACCTCCTCCCTTCTTCCTTGTAAATAATATTGCTCCTAAACAGTAATGTCTTTTTTTTTCTTAATTTCTTTTATGTATTTCTTTTCCATATCATAATACTCTCTTATATTATTCTCTGGATTCTCTAATATACTTCCATGCATTTTCCCAGACTTCACTTCCTACTCCTTTTTTACATCATTCTACCATTGAAAACAACACTTTTTATGCTTCTTTTTAAATTCAATCTAACATTCAGACCATTTTTTAAAAGTCCTTCATGGTTATATGACCCTTCCATAACTGCATTACTTCTCCAATTTTATCCCATAATTTCTCATTTATTCTTTTTTTCCCTTCACTATTTTAATATACTCCCTTTCTTCTACCACCTTCATCCATATTACTAAATGGTCTGGAAAAAAAATTACAGCTGTATCACCATCTGCTACCTCAAGCCTTCCAATAATATGAAATAACCAATTTCAGCTCCAAGTGCTCCTGTTTTATAAGTCCATTGAATGGTGTTCTATACAGCTAATTTACCACGTTGTCATATCCTATGTTTTTAACATCTTTCCCCTTCTTTTTACATTTTCCCCTTAAATCTCAGTTAAGGTCTCTTGCAATTATAATTTTCAGGTTAATAATCACATAGTTGAATATTTGATGAGATGTATGTATATAAAGTTATAATTCTGTAGACATGTTCTCTCCACATCACATCCACAAAAGTTAACCTTCCCATCCTTACCAACGTTACATCTATTTTTTTTCATTTTTTTTTTTACTCAACACAGCGAGTCAAGAACAGCATTCACTTCCTAAGGTCCATATTATAATTCAACCCCACATTTTTTTGTTTGCCATCTTTCTTCACTTGTCAGGAAACTTCCATCCTCTTAACAGAATGACATCCACTTCACATTTAGCAGACCTTTCCAGTACCTCTATCCTTCTTACAATGTGAATAATATTGTTCACATTTACTAAAAGTAGTCTAAAATTGTTGCTTTTTCTTCTTTTTATGTTTGTAGGAAATATTTTTAAATTTTCTTTTTCTTATTTTTATTATTTCCCCAACTGAATATTTTTTCCTCCTGAGTTTATGTATACATAATCCTTGATTCTTAGAATCCAATTTTTCACTGACTAGAACTTCAAAAAATTATTATCAGTCCCTTTTCCTGATCTCTCTTCCTCCATATGCTCTCTGTCTCTCTCCTCAT
Organism: Protopterus annectens; assembly: GCF_019279795.1. NCBI lineage: Eukaryota > Metazoa > Chordata > Ceratodontiformes > Protopteridae > Protopterus > Protopterus annectens. The sequence goes on from NC_056728.1 coordinate 1,710,871,216, forward strand.
TTTTCCCCACATATTTTTTCTTTTTTCTACAGTTTCTTTTCACATTGTTCATCTCTCCCCCAGCCTCTTGCTGTCCTTAAATTTAAGAAAACATCAACAGACAGTCATGTTATTAAATATTATATTATATTATATTATACTATAGTAACAGAAGAAATATAGACTCACACTATTAAATAAAATAGCATTTTAATTCAAATTATATTATTAATAATCATGCAGGAATCAAAAGGCATATTATTTCTTTAAGTAGAAAGTAATGTTTAGGTTCATTTTAATGTTGCTGATTTTACTGACCGATTTATATTGAATCATTTTTAATGACTGGTATAAAATTGACTGTTTGACTTTGGCTATTTCTGATGAAGTTCAAAAATTGGTGAACAAAAGCACTTAATCTTGATTTTGTAGTGATAAAAGTGACTTGCAACTGTCTTTTGGTCATTTTATTAAGTTTATAGTTTTAGTTTACATTGGTTAAAAATTGTTTGATTCTCTTGTTCTTCCTCGTGTATATTTTCTTTTCTCTCACTCTTTTTTTTTCATTACTTACTGTTTGCTATTCACAATCTGTCTAAAAGTGTCCCCTTTTTTATAGAACCTGCATTCAGGCACATGTCTTCGGTTGTATGTCCTTTCTACTTATACTGGTTACATTGTACCTTGTTACAGTCATTAATTAAATCAGAAAAGTCTCTACAAAAGAAAAATGATTTAGGATGGCCAGCATACCTGTATGACCAGCTACAAAAATAACACTTGACAAGCGTTTCACTGTTTTTTTTTTCACATTTCAAAACATCTTCCAGCCTCCAACCTCCACTCCATAATTTTCTCCCATCTCTAAATTTCACAATGTTATCAATAGTTTCACACAAAACCTGCATGCATTTTTTAACATAATCTTCTTCCAGTTCACCAGTTCTAAACTGCAGTGTAATTTTTAACATTTAAGTTACTACCAAAAAACAAATAATTGTTAAATGAATAAATGTCCTTTTTGTTACACAGTTCCAGAAATGTTGTCATCAGTTCATCACTTTCAAATGTTAAGTCACAAAAAAGTCTCTGCCCCAATATTTATAAAATACTGAATTTCTTGAGCTTTAAAATCTAGAGCAGTTACAAATTGTGCCATACATAATATCTACATATTACAATGTCATTTTTTGTTTTTGCTCTCACAGTTGGTCTCTTCTTTTGAAACGCAGTTTTACTTGCAGTTTGTAGCTGCTCTCTTTTTTTGCCTGCTGTCACTGCTGCATATGTTTTAATTGCTGCATTATCGGCTGCCACAAAACTAGAAACTTTCCCAGTTTGTTGATGTTTTCTTCTTTTACTTTCTGCCACTGTTGTATAAGTTTTAACTGCTGTATTCTCTGCTGCCACATCATCTGGTTTCTTTTCCACATTACCATCCTTAGCACTTCCGAAAAAAGTTGTATGTCACCTGGATCATCCCGTTCAATTATTTTTAAAAGAACATCTGCAAACCCTTCTTACTCCATTTCTGTTATCTGCACTACTTCAACATACTCACTTATGTCCTTCTCCATGGAGATAGCTAAACACTACCCATTTGTAACATCCAACACACACAGGAATCTTTGTTTACATACTGAAGCTCCATATGGAACAGATTTTTCTCCAAATTCTCACTTTTCACCTCCACACTCTCTATACCTTTTCTCGCCTCCTCCATGTTGCTGCTTCCCTTAGGCCTCTTCCTTGCTGTTGTAAGAGTCCTCCAATGCCATCAAGCAGCTCCAAAGAGTAAAGAAAGTTCACTGATGCCCTGGACAAATTGCCCCAGTAGTATAAAGGGTTCCTGTCAGAAGAACGAAGATGCATTATGTCGAATGCATCTTCGTCGAACTGTAAATGTCAAAAATGCAAAATGACGAAGTGGCTTTTAAGCAAATTCTTTCCCTGAGAAAGAAGTCGCTTGGCCACTTCCGTCACTTTGCCATTTCTGGCACTGTAGTGTGATCTCAGAGTTGGTATATTTAAGTAGGGGGGGTGTGGTGGCGAAGCCCCTCACTTAAAATAGTGTTTAGTGTGTGTTTTTTATTTTTATTTTTTGGGAACAGCTAATTTTTTCCCTGGGAAAACATTTACTGTTCTGGCTGTTTGCTCTTTTTTGTTTTCATTCTTTTGTGGTCGATATAACAACGTTTGATCTTTTGATCGTTCGCTGTTATAACATAGACCCGAGTATAAATACCACCTTAGATCTCATTTGAAAAGTGGGACTAACCTGGTCAGAAAAGAATAAATAAAATAAAAACAAGTAAGCATAATAAAAGCTAACATTTCATTAACTACACAATGAGTCAGTAGAATTCTTTTACTACATGATCTGAGTTTTCACAGGATGTTGGCCAACTGCTCACATTTTCATTGGCTGGGTATTTAGTGTGTAGTGGAAAAGAAGAGCTCGTCTGTCAGTAATAAGAATATCTGATTGGGATTAGCATGTTTCACAGGTATTGAATAAAGTTTAAAGAAATTAGATATCTAAAGGAAAGGAGGAATAAGAAAGACATGATAGAAAAAAATATAAATATAAGTAAGCTTCACAATGCCTGCATTTTTAGTTTAAAAGATGCTCAACAGTCAGACTCTATATTGAGAAACTCATCTTAGATTAAAAGAAATAGAAGAAAAATGCAAAGATTAGCGACCCAGAAAAAATATGAAAAATGGTGATAAGTGATCATTTTTAAAATTATTGTTAAAATTACTCTACTTGGAGGGCCGTTGAACTAAAGAGGACATACTAGTGCAGAACTGACATACATATGGCAAAGGGGAAGTTAAGCTGGGGAAATACTGCATATATCTACATTTCTGTGCTTTATACCCTATCATCCTCCTTTGTTCTTACTTATACTCCCATTCATGTACACATTCAGATCTTATGTGCCCACACAGACACACACACACACACACACACACACACACACACACACACACACACACACACACACACACACACACACACAGATAATGTGTGTGTGTGTGAGCAGAAACACATACACATACGCATATACAAATAGCATGTCTGTGTGCATGAGCAGACACATCCACATCCACAACCACACTCACAAACACACATATGCACATCTGCAGATAGCATGTGTATGTGCATGAGCAGTCTCACACACACACACACACACACACACACACACACACACACACACACACACACACACACACACACACACATGCACACATGCACATATACAAATAGAGAGCAGATACATAAACACACAAACACACATAACGCACACACACACACACACACACACACACACACACACACACACACACACACACACACACACTCACACACACAAATAGCATGTGTGTGTCAGCAGACACACACACACAGACACACAGACACACACACACGCATACATATGCAGCTACACACACTTGTCCCACCTTAACCAAGTACTCCCTGTTCAATTAACCAACCTGTGATGCCCCACCACTGAACCAGTAATCAAGGAGCCTCAATCCTCACCACTAGCACCAGTGGGGGACATTCATTGGGAAGATGACTGGTACACACACAGTATTTCCAGATGCAGCTCTCTGCATCAAGTGCAATTTCCCTTAAGAGCACACAGAGACCACAGTCAGTCCGGGGCTGGTTTCTCCCTCTCTATCCAGATCCCCAATAAGACTCCCCACTAGCACAGCTATAGAGCTGAGTCATTAGCCAGGGTTCCAAGCCAAGTCCTCCAGCACTCTCTCTCTGTCCAACCAGTGCTTTGTGTCCCTGCCCAAGTATCTGACATACACAATCTTGGAGATTTGCTTTACACACACACACACACACACACACACACACACACACACACACACACACACACACACACACACACACACACACACACCTGGAAAAGGCTGGCACAGGTTTACTACCTATGCCCCTTTCTGCCCAGACTATAAGATAGTTATCACTGCCACCAGAAGCCTTTATCAGCTACTTTAAGGCCCTTAACAAAGGGTGTACAATCTTCTTAATGTTACTATTAATACAAATGGTAGTTTGACCAAGAGCAAAGCTATTAGGAGTGGCCCACAGTGTCACCAAATAAATATGCAAGTACTATCAGAACTTAAATATCTCTAGACAGATCAGCCACAATGAAATGTTTAAGTATATTTAATAATAAATAAAAGAACAAGAAAATACTTAGTTTATATTTACAGTGACAGCAGAGTTCAAAATCACAGGAAATATTTAAAACAACTTTGCAGGACAGTCTCAAATAAATAAAGAAAACATCTAAATTAAGTTTTGCCATATTCCTGACTATATCTAAGAGAATTACTATAACCTAGGAACTTACTCAGAGCAAGGCAAATGTGTGGTGAATAGGTCTTCTGGTTAGGTCCAAGACAGACTACAGAATGTTGTCTCTCTCTCGCTCTCTCTCTTTCTCTCTCAGAGACCTCTCAAATTAATATTTCAAATATTACTGTTGGGATAGCTTGCAGAATGACATCATTTCTTGTCATCTCACTCTATCCCAGGTGAAATCCCCCATATGACAGTATTTAGCATCTACCTGTGAAAATACATAGACAAGGGCTTTTCCTCAGATCTTCGGCAAATGGTGGAAGTCATAAAACAATAAAACACTTCCAAGACAATACAGAAATCTCCTTAGTTTTAGACATTGTGTCTCCTTGCTACACTGAAACTGAAAGACAACACTTTTTTATGGCCCAACCATAAAGTAATTTAATTTCAGCTATTTTTCTGAAGTTTTGCAAGTTAACCTCCTGTATTCCAATTTCCCCTGTTAAAATACATACATTTAAACAGTTACAATAGTGTATGTACATTTCTGTTCTATTACAGTGGGGTACACTGTGGATACATTTCAAACAGCATTTTGTAAAATACCTCTTCAGCACACTTTGTTTTTTGAAAAATACAATTTTTATTTCTTTTTTAAGGTATAATGACACAGATTAAACTACAAAATAAAGCGAAATAACATTGCAGAAAAAATGACATGCAACAGTGTACAACCCCTTCAGCACACGTCTGTACAAACCATTTTATATGACATGCAACTCTAATACATTTGTAACACAAACATCTTATATGAATCATGTTGATATTCACAAATGACATAAAATTATTTACAAAATTCCAGATAGCTGGGTTGGCAATATCTTTCGTGACACAACCCAAGACAGAAAGGCGTAGTTTCAGCTGTCATCAGCTCTGGCTAAGTAAGACGGCTGACCTGATTGTTTAGGTATTTTCCTTTCATATGTGCACTTCTGATTACTCCCCAGACTCAGCAGAGTACAAGTCAGTGTCAGCCAAAGCCATTCCATTTTCACATATGCACTCTTTAGCACATGACCAAGCTACCTATGTGCAGACTTTGACATACAATGCTTCTGTACCCTGTACAGTCTGTATATGGTCAAGTTATCTGCACAAACGTTTAGTCCTGGTGCCTCTGCATTATAACGTAAAATACATCCAATAACAAACAGGTTAAAATGTGATAATCTACAGATTAATAAATAGAAATCACGTTATATATGTCTGTCAGACAATACATACAGGGTAATTCAATGTAGAGATTTATTTTATTTATTTATTTGATGAGAATGTTTAACTTATGCAGATGTTAGCTTTTCACTGCAATCCATTATGCCAGTAATGTACTTGTAGACATTCTGGAGAAACAGTATGCCAGGCTAATAATTTCTAAGATTAGCTGAGGCATGTTATTTAATTATGTCTTCATTATCTCCAGTCTTCCACATGATTTAACAGTTATGAAATTAAAAAAGTGCCACCAAACAATGAGGCAATGTATTTTGCAGAATTCCTTGCTAATGTGCAGTCATCTCATGATAAAAAAGCCAATATTTGTGCAGTGGAAATATGCCACAGGGAGGGCTCTGATAACAGACCTCTGTCAAGATGTGGACAGGTACATTAAAAGGCTTAAATTACAGCTATTTGAAAACTGTGAAATAATTGAAGAAAATTATAGTGCTCTCACTCTGTCTATATATAGATATGCATATTATGTATATGTGTGTGTGTGTGTGTGTGTGTGTGTGTGTGTGTGTGTGTGTGTGTGTGTGTGTGTGTGTGTGTGTGTGTCTGTATGTATATATAAAATGTTATGTGTATATGTATATATTATGTATTCAAATGAAACTGAAACCTCCTTCTGTCCATTAATGTTCTGATGGTCATATTACATCAATGGAATGTTTAGTCAAAAAATGCAAAAAAACACAAAACTAAGTATTTTTGCAGAGGACAAGACCTCTTGCACCTCTTCATACCCCTGCTACTTAAATATTCCAACTCTGAGATTGTACAACAGCAGGGAAAAGGATAGACTTCATTCCTCTGCTCTTCTCTGATCTCAGACAGAAGCAGCGAGAGCACAGTGAGGAAATAGGAGGTAACCAAATGAACTGACCTTTCCCATTTTAACAAATGTTAAATACGCACCTACACACACACACACACACACACACACACACACACACACACACACACACACCCACACACACACACACACACACACACACACACACACACACACACACACACACACACACACACACACATATATATATATATGTGTGTGTGTATGTGTATATGCATCCGTATGTGTGTGTGCACATCTGTGTGTGTTATGCTGTATATCTGTAGCTCTGTAGCTCTCTCTACACACACATCTATATATATATCGATATACAGTGGATATAAAAAGTATACACACCCCTGGTACGATGCCAGTTTTTTGTGAAATAAAAAAATAAGACCACAATAAATCATTTCAAAACTTTTCCCACCTTTAATTTGACTTATAACCTGCACAATTCAATTGTAAAACAAACAAATCTGTTAGGGGAAAAAATATAAAAAATGAAAAACATACAATAAGCTGGTTGCATAAGAGTGTACACCCTTAAACTAATACTTTGTAGAAGCACCTTTTGATTTAATTACAACATTCAGTCTTCTTGGGTATGAGTCTATCAGCATGGCACATCTTGACTTGGCAATATTTGCCCACTCTTCCTTGCAAAAATGCTCCAAATCTGTCAGATTGTGAGGACATTTCTTGTGCACAGCCCACTTCAGGTCACCCCACAGATTTTCTATTGGATTTAAGTCTAGGCTCTGGCTGGGCCATTCCAAAACTTTAATTTTCTTCTGGTGAAGCCATTCTTTTGTTGATTTGGATGTATGCTTGGGGTCATTGTCATGTTGAAAGGTGAAATTCCTCTTCATCTTCATCTTTCTAGCAGACACCTGAAGGTTTTGGGTCAAATGTGACTGGTATTTGGAACTGTTCATAATTCCCTTCTCCTTGACTAAAGCCCCAGTTCCAGATGAAGAAAAGCAACCCCAAAGCATGATACTGTCACCACCATGCTTCACCGTGGGGATGGTGTTCTTTTGGTGATGCAAAGTGTTGTTCTGTGCCAAACGTACCTTTTGGAATTGTGGCCAGAAAGTTCAACCTTGGTCTCATCAGACCATAACACATTTTCCAACATGCTTTTGGGAGACGATGTATTGTTTTGCAAATTTTAGCTGGGCTTGGATGTTTTTTTGTGTAAGAAAAGGCTTCCGTCTTGCAACCCTATCCCATAGTCCAGACATATGGAGAATATAGGAGATTGTTTTCACATGTAGTACACAACCAGTACTTGCCAGAAATTCCTGCAGCTCCTTCAGTGTTGCTGTAGGTCTCTTGGCAGCCTCTCTGACCAGTTTTCGTCTTGTCTTTTCATCAATTTTGGAGAGACGTCCAGCTCTTTGCAACACCATTGTTATTCCATATTTTCTCCACTTTTTGATGACTTCATTGTGTTCCATGGTATATCCAATGCTGTGGAAATTTTTTTGTACCCTTTTCCTGACTGATACCTTTCAACAATAAGATCCCTTTGATGCTTTGTAAGCTCTCTGTGAACCATGGCTTTTACTGTAGCAGGCAACTGAGTAAATGTCAGGAAGATCTTACTAGGATAGCTGAACTTTATTTGGGGTTAATCAGAGTCTCTTTAGTTGATGGCAGGTGTGTACCCAAGAAGACTGAATGTTGTAATTAAATCAAAAGGTGCTTCAACAACGTATTAGTTTAAGGGTATGCACACTTACGCAACCAGCATAGTGTACATTTTTTATTTTTTATATTTTTTCCTCTAACAGATTTGTTTATTTTTTAATTGAATTGTACAGGTTATAGGTCACATTAAAGGTGGGAATAGTTTTGAAATGATTTATTGTGGTCACATTTTTTATATCACAAAAACCTAACATTTCAACAGGGATGTGTACATTTTTTATATCCACTATATAGCTATCTATCTCTGTATCTATCTATCTGTCTATCTATCTATCTATCTATCTATCTATCTATCTATCTATCTATCTATCTATCTATCTATCTATCTATCTCTATCTCTCTATCTGTCTATCTATCTATCTATCTATCTATCTATCTATCTATCTATCTATCTATCTATCACACATACACAATCTGTTAGTTGGTTTAGAGGATTAAGAAGCTGTTAACAAGCTGTTTCCTGTGGTCCAGTAACACAAGGTTTGAGTCCTTTACCCTCCATTACCTAACGGTATGACTCAGAACAAGTCAATTACCAAGACACTACTCCTGGGCTGAGTCTGATAAAGGTCTTTGGTGATCAGTGCTCTGCCCTGGAAAACAATTACTTAAGGTCGAATGGGCAGTGGGTCATCATCTGTTTGGCTGACACCATTTGGTCAACAGAAACAGATGGCCAATATGCACAAGCTCAACAATCCCTGCGTAGGAGAATATTCCATTTTCCCAGGGATTTTGCAATCTTGGAGTTAGTATAATATAATTAGCAGGGGGTTTAGGGGATGCAGGGGGACTTGACCCCCTGCAAAAGCACTTGCTGTTGATTTAACCTGCTCCAAGGTAATCCACGGACCACACCCAGTATGTGTCAATGTCTGGAGTTTTGACATTTTTCAGTCATTATGGATGTCAGTGTTATGGACATTTAAAATCTGGCAGCTGGATTAGTGGATTAAGGAACTCTGCCCCCCCCCCCAACCACCTTAGTAATGGGTGCTAACCCTAACCGTAATGCAGCCCCTTCCCCTAACCCTACACCTTAAGGTCATTAAATGCTTCCTGTAACACTTTCAGTACACAAGACAGACTCAGAAACACAAAAATTCACATACACATACAGACAACACCACATCTATCCCCCAACCGGACCCTTACCCTTAAACACACAAACTCACACAGAAACACACAACATCGATCCTTCACTCACCCTGACCCAAACCCAAACCCAAACTCATAGACACAGACACAGACACACACACACACACACACACACACACACACACACACACACACACACACACACACACACACACACACACACACACACACACGCGCGCGCAGACACATTCTCACCCCACAAACCCCACTTAACCTCTATCGACATTATGTACAGTTAGCATATCCAGTGTTTGGCCATCTGCACCTTCGACATTAAATCACACCCCCTGTGTTTGTTTGTTGAACAAATGTATGTATGTTTGGTCAAACGCAGGGGAAACACACACATGACACATATGTATGTATATATGTATATATATATATATATATATATATATATATATATATATATATATATATGTATATAAAATGAAAAGTAGACAGCTCTTCCAGTTTTCCAGTTTTGTATCATAATATATTTCATTTTATTGCTTTTTTTTTGTCTCTGTTAGATCACTATGTGCTTTGTACCTCACAGCAGCATGTCAAACCTTTACATTTCCGGTGTCTTTGGCTGAAGCAGACTATAAGTGGTATAATTGTGACACCATAGTGCAGTTCGAATGAATGCTACATACACACCCACATACCTTCATGCACAAAGCAAACACTCACACAAATACATAGGCTTACACACAAACCAACACAAGTGTACACATAAACACACACACACACACACACACACACACACACACACGCACAAAATCACTCTGTGGAAAATATCTAACCAAAGTTGGCACAAATTAACCTTAGGCAAACATTCATTTTACAGAACAGTGAATGAAACTTGTAAACATGAAATTTGTTAACAGACAAACATTGTGTGACCTACACAGCCTGTACATTTTTTATAGTATGGAATTCTCCACTGATTTTGTCTTTGTAAAGTCTCTTGCAGTAATGGAAAATTTCTGTCATTTTACTCCCACCTCCATACCTGTAAGGTACATGTATTACACTGCATTAGTTTCCTATATATGGCTTCTGGTATAATCCTTACATGAAGAAGATAATTTGTCTTTATCTGGACTGCTTCCATGCATGTTTTGCCACAGATATGTGATCTCCAAAACTACAGAGCACTTCAAGTGCAGTCTGTCAGCTATACAATACAGAAGAGGAACTTGTTTTAGCTGTCTAAGTATAATGCCTTTTCTTTTGTTGGCTTCTCACATTCCTAGCTCATTTTCATGTTTTTATTTTTATGTGTTAGTTTTTTGTCAGCGTTTGCTACTGACTTCAAGACCTCTACATTCCCCAGGTGTCACACTGTAGATGTTGATATACCCCAACTTGTCCTTTTTTAAGACAAGACAAAGGTATAGGATTATCTGATGAAATTCATAAGAAATGAACAAAATCGCTAATCTTTTTTATTTTGTGTTAATTAAAGTTCAATAAATTGCAGTTTTACCATGGATCCACCTGAGCCAGCTTTCATTTGGTTTTTGTTTGTACATGGTCTTTGTGTTTCTTTTTTAAGACATGTCCCCCATGCTCTACAAGGGAATGAGTGGTAAGGAACCTGCTGCAGAATTTTTATTTTTATTGAATTAAATGTATACCTTTGTTAAACAGGTAAGCGCTGGCTATTATGGAACTTTTCCAGCAATGACTTTGGCCACAGGGTAAGGGTAAATGCAATATGCATATGTATACACACATGTGCAAAAACACACACACACACACTCATCTATCTTTTTAGATAGGTGTGTATATGTGCATGTGTGTGTGTATCACACATAGGTTCATATGTGTGTACTGGGCTAATGTCCCTGGAGCCTTTACAAGCCTAGCCCATAGGATTACCCTGGCATCATGCCACCCAGCCTTGGTTCCCAGTGCCTCGGTCAAGTAGAGCCACTGGAGTGATCCCCATGGTGAATTTTCTATTTCCCATCCACTCATCAAGATTTCTCTTGAAGAGGGCAGTGAGGTCCTCTATTTGACATGTATGGGAAGTCTATTCCATAGCATGGGCAGTCTGTGGGTTATGAGCCTGTCCCTCCAACACGTTCTGTTGATTGTGGTAATGAGGTTGAGGTCTCTGGAGCATGTGGTGCAGAGGGATTGGGATTTCTTTAGATGTAGCATTTCTATAGGTTTAGAATGATCAGTGCTGCCAAGGCTCAAACCCAGGACGCTGAACACTATAGTCAGAGCAATGTACCACTACACCATTTCAGCCACACACTTTACAGCTGTTAATCAAGCAAAATATTTTTGGGAGGAAACCCATGTAGTCAACGATAATAACATGTCAACTTCATACAGACAGCGACTGGAGTTCAGGACTAAACAAACTCTTGGCCTTCGGTTGTGAGAAATAGAGAGATCTTAAAACCAATGAGCAAGATACTGATTGGACTATAGAATGTTGCTTTACTATCTGAGTGCCAAATTACAGTCAGATTAAACACATAGATGCTTACCGGTTCGAAAATGAACCAAAGTGCAATGTGAAAAGAATGAAGGATGTCACATCTTAGAGAAATTCAGAAATCATAGCTCACTACCTGTGAGAAAGAAAAACGATGTTTCTTTTATTTAGTATTTCTTTTCTTGCTGTGCAAACTGGATACATAAATGAAACTGTGGAATGATGGGTAGTTTTACTGTTTTCCATCTCCAGAATCTAGTGTATGATATTGATAGTTACTTATTTTCATTGTGAAGCCTGCAGGGACACATTAAATCTGTTTGGGGATTTTCCACTTGATGTGGTTAATTTCCAAATTTTGTGTGGGTTAATTGGCTAAACATTGTCTACACAAAAAGCCTTTGCATTTGCTTTTGTGGCACGGGATATGGCTGTAAAACTTTACAGCCATCAGTCCAATTTAGTAAATGATTAAATTAAATGGGAAAAAGCTGCAGCAGCTGTGCACGTTTTCATGAGGTTCATGACTTGTTACTGATTGACTCTTGTATGAACTGTATAGGAATATAAAAAAATCAAAGCTAATAATCTCTGCACAGAAACAGCTGTAATGTGATCGTACTTTACAGATTCTCACTACTTTCAGTTGTATCTTTTCTGCTTACTCTCTATTAATGGTTTACTACCTGCAATAAGTAAAACATTCACGTTGAAGAAGTAAGTTCCTTCAAAATCAACAGCTAGGTGAACGTGCAGCCACAGAAATATAACAAAGAAGAGTGCATGCAGTGTATGTCTTAATGTGCTTTATTTCTAAGCAGTCTCAAATGTTGTCAGATGTTGCACAAGATGGTGTCTCTAGTATAATATTCAGTGTCTTTTTTTGGACAATATCTCAGGGTACAGTGCCAGTGCATGTGGCTTCTTATTTTTATGTGCCAGTGCACGTGGCTTCTTAATGTTATGTGCCAGTGCATGGCTGCTCATGGCTTCTTAATGTCACAGGGTTCCCATGCTATTAAACTTGTGTAATATGTCACATTTTCACAAAGTCTGGCAGTAAGGTGATACAGCAGTCATCACTGCTGTGTCACATGAATTAGATTCCCTCCCCCATTCAACTCTCAGGTTGGGTGCTTTCTGTTTGGAATTTACATCTTCTCCCCTTTGTTCACATGGGTTTCCATGCAGGTCTTTAGTTTCCTTCATCATACTAGACACATACAGGTGTGTTGACTGCCAGTGCTAAAGTGTACTGAGGTTTGAATATGAGTGTGCATGTCCGAGTGTGTATGAAGTGGGACAGACTGACATCTCATCCAGGGCTGGTTCCTATCTTCCTTCTTTTGTCTCTCGGAAAGGATCTATCTTCTCAACCCCAGGTGTCTTGAATTATTTATTTATTGTTTATTTATTGACATTTGTTGACCGGGAAAGTCCACTGGGTCAAAAAAAAAAAACATTTTCAGTGGAGGCCTGGGGAGAAAAGCTCCACAGTATATTACAAAGTATTCTAAAAAAAAAACCATAATAAACAAGGATACATATAAAAGCAGAGGTAAGCACTGCAGTACATTACTGAGTTACATTACTAATCTTTTTGTGTCACAGCATAACGTAACACATTAATCAGTGATACATGTATGTAAGCAGAGATATGCAAACGAAGTATAATACATAGTTTACATTATTAATCTTTGAGCATTACAGTGAATTGGTAAGAACCTGCATGTGTAACATAGTGTGGATATGCAATATTACCATATGCAGTGTGCATTTGAAACAACTGCTTAATGAGCACAAGGCTGAAATATGCTTTGGACCTACTATTAGAACATTTCTTAATAGGAATTAGTTAAGGGATGGTTTTAAGGGGGCTTGTTTGTTTGACAGAGGCAGGAGGGATTGTTTAGGTAATGCAATTTTAGTGCTGATTTAAAAGTTTTTGTACTGTCATTTTCATAGGTTCATAGGTTGGTACTAGGGTATCGGCCCTAGGGCCTATACAAGCCTAGCCATAATTCCCCGGCTATTTCTTCCCACACTGTTTACTTCCCTGGACCCCTGTCTAGCAGGGCAACTGATGTGATCCCCGGGGTGAATTTCCTTTCTCCCATCCAATCATCAAGGTTCCTTTTGAAGAGGCCAAAGAGGCGCTCTGCTTAACATGTATCGGCAGTCTATTCCAGAGTCTGGGGAGTTTCTAGGTCAGGAACCTATCCCTCCAGCATGTTTTGTTTATTGTGATGACAAGATTTAGATCCCTGGAGCGTGTGGCTCTGAGGGATTGGGATTTCTTTAAGTGTAGCATGTCCAACAGCTCTGGGTTTGACATGGCCTTGTATGTTAAGCAGAGATCGCCTCAGAGTAGACGATATGTGACAGAGTATAGCTGGAGTTTTTAAGGCGGTCAGCATAGGGCATCTGCTTTAGGCCTGTGATTCTTTTAGTGAGGTATTTCTGCGGCCTTTCCAGTTGTTGCAGATGTCTTGAGAGGTACATACCAAATGGGGCGTTGTATTCTATAATGGGTCTAATGAGGGATGAGTACAGTGGACAATGGCCTCCTTTTTTCTGGATGAAAAGCCCTTAGTGATGAGGTGTGCCACATAGAAGGATTTCCTGACTGTTGTGGCGATGTGGTTATTGAAGGTGAGACCACTGTCCACCTGTGTCCCTAAGTCTCTAATCACACTTTCGGTGTTTAGTATATTGCCACCTATGTGATAATTCATGGGTACATGTTTTTTCCCAAAGGGGATAACTATACATTTCTTGGCATTGAGCTTGAGCCCATGGCTCTGGCATCAAGCATCTGTTTCTGTAAGGCTGTTTTGTAGAGGATCCACATCATTTGGGGATTCAATAATGGCTCCCAGTTTGCAGTCATCTGCGAACTTTGTTAGCCAGAGTCCCTTAGTGTTGGCCTTTACGTCAGAGAAGTAGATGCCAAACAAGAGAGGCCCCAGGACTGAACCCTGAGGTACTCCACTTGTCACTAGTCTGGAGCTGGATTTGGAGTCAGCTACTTTTACAGTGTGGGTTCTGTCAGTAAGCTAGTTGGCAACCCATCGATTGACGTAGGGATTAATGCCCAGCTTAGTAAGTTTATCTATGATTCCAGAGTGGGGGATGGTGTTGAGTTATATATTAATAAATATATGTTTTATATATATATATATATATATATATATATATATATATATATATATATATATATATATATATATATATATACATAAAACTATAATTTATATAATTAAATGGAAGTAAGTATTGGAAAAAATCTGTAACAGTATTAAATATATAATACATAATATAATGAAATCACATTAAAATAAATCAGTTAAAAATGAATCCAAAATTCATAAGTTAAAATCACTAGCAATGTTCTTAGGGCTTTGGGGTAAAAGTTAATATCTTTAGCTTTCTCTTAAACACAGGAAGAATCCTGCACATTGGAATCTGTCAAAGTAATGACTTCCAAAGGGAAGGAACTAGAAACTACTAGTGTTTTCTGAATCTACATGTTGAACATCTTGGAGTCCATCACCACTGGAGTGGAAATGGTAAGTTGGGGCATAAGAAGAAAGCAGAACCCTCAAATGTCCTGCGGGCAGGGCATTAAGGGGTTTGTACTGCAAGATGGTTACCTTGAAGGAGATGCTACAGCTGTCTGGATGCCAGCGAAGAGGTTCTGAAGAAGAAGGTCTGGTGCAGTGCACATATACTCGCATAGGCTCATAGGTGTATATTAGGCTAGCAACCACTGAGGCCTTTATAAACATAGCCATGCAACCCAAATGTATCTCGTGAGTTATTGTGCCTTAGGGTTTATTTTAAGGGGTGTATGTGAGGGTGTATTTTAATAGCTGCCTCTGTCCATCAGAGACACAGGTGTCAGACCCGGAGTTAATTTCCAGTGTTCCATCTATTGGTCCAGGTTGCACTTGAGTAGGGTTAGGGAAGGGCTCTGCTTCACATGGATGGGAAGCCTATTCCAGAGAATGTGGATTCTGTGAGATATGTACTTGTCCCTCCAACATATCTCATTTAACTCACAGGCAAAGCTTAAATCTTTAGATCTAGAAATTTTGGAGCTATTCATTTTGCAGATATGGAAAGTTGTATCAGAGTTGGATTAAAGGATGCTTTGTATACCAGGCATAAATCATCTTTCAGCAGTCTTTAGGAAACAGAATATAGAGACAGGGCTTTGAGGCAATATGCATAGGACATTATGTTTATGCCCTGTATTCTTTACATAACAAACCTTTGTGGACATTTCAGTTGTTGCATGTGCCTGGTCAGGCACCATACAGAAGGGGCATTATACTCGATGGGTTTGATGATGGATGAATACAGTGGCATGATGACTTCCCTGGACCAAGATGCCATGCCCTTACTTATATGTTGAGTAACATAGAATGATTTTCTTACAACCCTAGACACATGCTGGTTGAAAGCAAGGTTACTGTTTACAAGTCCTCAAATGCCTGACTTCTTTTGTCAATGTTTAAGGGTGTTTTATCAGTGAGGCAGTTTCCCCTGGGTGGCCAATTTCCCAAAAGGTACTATTATGTATTTCTTGGCATTGAGTTTTAAGCTATGGCTTTTGCACCTGTTATTTGTCTGGGTTAAAACTTCTTCAAAGATGTTAGAATGCTGGGGATGGGGGGTTCTATGATTGCTCCTAGCTTGCAATCCTCTGCAAAGTTGGTAAGCCAGAGGCCCCTCACATTGGTATTGACGTCTGAAAAATAGATGCCAAAAAGGATCAGACCCAGAACAGAGTCCTGCGGAATGCCACTGATGACTTGCTTCTTTGTGGAAGTGATACCTCCAATCATGACTTCCCGGGTCCTGTCTGTGAGCTAGCTGACTATCCAGCGAGTTACATAGGGGTTTATGCCTAGCTCCATGAGTTTGTTTGCAATGCCCAATTGGGTATTGTATCAAATGCCTTAGCTAGGTCAAGGTAGGCAGTATGCATTGTCCTACTTTCATCCATTGCCCTGGTGACTTTCTCAAAGAAGTCCACCAGGTTCCGTAGGCATGACCTGTCTTTGACAAAACCAAACTAGGTTGAGTCCAGTGTCTGAAGGTTTCCTATATCATTGTTAATCATTTCCATGATAATTTTCCATGGCTTTGGATATGATACTAGTCAGACTGCAGTTCCTGGGATCCATGGATGGTCTGCCATTGTGCAGAAGGATGACCACTGCAGACTTCCATTCACATGGCACAAAGCTTGTGCGGAGACCATGGTTGAATAGTGATACCACTGGTCCTGATAGGTCATATTTCAGGCTATTTAGGCATCCTGGAATCTTATTGGGCCCCACTGAAACTGAATTCTTGGCCTTAGAGTGCGCATCTAAGACCTGCTCCCTATGGATATTTGGAGGGATTGTGTTAGATAATATTTCCTTGGGGGGGACAGCTGGAGGTAAGAGGGGGATAAAGCTGAAACTGACTTTATCATTTAGAAGATTTGCTATACCTCCTGGTTCCATGAACGTGGCTCCATTTATCAGCATTTCTGTACACTGTTGTGTGCTGCCTTTGAGATTTTGGACACAGCTAAAGAAGACCTTATGGTTGTCCTTGTCCTGGGATGCTATCTTTACCTCAACATTTGCTTTATTAGATTTAATTAGTCCTCTTAGTAGTCTATTCAGTTTGATGAGAGAGTTTTTAATCTTTCTTGGTGTTACAGTTCCTAATTTTAGCAATGACTTTTTTTCTTTTGTTGTACAACCTGCTTATTTTTTAATTCCATCAGGGTGTTTTGTTTTTTGAGTTAGTTTTGGGATTACTTCTGGTAGGCAGAGCAGCCTCTCTGCAGTCCTTGACATGGCTCTGCAGAGTTTCTGTGAATAATTCTGCACAGGCTGCTGTGTTATCTGGGACTGGAGTGACTTGAAATTTCAACAGGTTATTACTTAATAAAATGTAGTTTGCCTTGGAGTAGTGTCTATCTGTTACAGGGTTTGCAGAATTGATTCTTATTTGAAAGAGACTGCTTAGTGGTCTGACCTTACTAGAGAGGACGTGACTCTCGGAGGTTGCAGCATTCTCCCATATTTGTGAATACCAGGTACAATATGTTTATGCCTGTAGTAGGCATATGTACTAATTGGTCCAAGGTGTTTGTATTTACAAAGTCTACAAAACTCTGTGTTTGCAAATTTGAGGTGGTGTAGCATTACCCAGTTTATAGGGTAACTGAAGTCCCCCATGAGTATGGTATTATTTGAATGGTGAGTGTCTCCAATAGGTCAAAGTATGAGCTATACGTTTCACGGGACATAGAGGATGAGCTGTAGCTTGCTTTGATATGGTGTGGAACTTTGTCTATGGAATCTGGACATAGGGAAACTCCAGTGCATTATCCTGTTTACCAAACCTAGAGGTATGTTTCTTCTTGATGTAGATTGAGACAGCTTCACCTTTAGTCACTGTTTGTGCAGTTGCTGGTCTAAATGTGCAGAAGTCACTGAAGCCTTGCACTGCCAGGGTACTTGTTTCAGTGACTGCACAGGCCTCTGCAATCTCCAAGCGGATAAGAACTTGGAGGGGGTGAGCTTCCTCTTTAGACTCCTTGCATTGATCAGTAACATGTTTAGATTTCCTTGGGTATATTTTACTATTTTGGAATTTTTGCCAGTTTGGCATTGTCTGAATAAGGCTGTATGGGGAGGATACTATTTAAAAGCCTAGAGTGGATAGGTGCAGACTATCCTTGCCAAAGTGGCATGGTTTATTAACCATGTCCTCCCATGCTGACAAATATTGTATCCCCCTAGAATGACACTGTAAACTAATTATTAAACCAGTCATCTACTGTTCCTAATCTGGCATCATCACTGGTGAAGGCAGAATGCTACTCAATGCTAGGCACATTCCAGCCTGTGACACATAGTCTGAGAACTCCATAAGGTCTCTTTTCATATAGTCTAGGGAGGTATGTCGCCGGGCATTTACACCTACAATGAGTATGACTGAATCATACTGGTATCTGTGGTGAAATGACTTGAGTGCATGAGTGACTTGGTGGATCCCAACCACTGAGAGGCAACTGACCATTATTTTCTCCTTGTTCAGCCTTGTGAGTGGGGCATCAGTATGTCATACAATGGAGTTACCTATGACTAGAGTCCTGGGTAGTGTACTGGTTTGCTTTATGGGTTTGGTAGTTGAGGCTCCACTAGGTGTAGCTGTATGTGCAATGTTAGATGTTACACCACTAGGTGTAGCTGTATGTGCAGTATTAGATGTTACACCACTAGGTGTTGCTGTATGTGAAGTATTAGATGTTACAGCACTAGGTGTAGCTGTATGTGCAGTATTAGATGTTACACCACTAGGTGTTGCTGTATGTGCAGTATTAGATGTTACAGCACTAGGTGTTGCTGTATGTGCAGTGTTAGGTGGTGTTTCTGTTGACTGCTTTCAGGTTTGTCGATGATAATTTTTGCAGTTGGGATATCTGAGAGATCTTTTGGGTTTGGGACGATTGCATTTAAGTGCCTTAGCATAAGTAGGTCTATGTGAGGGGTGTGTTCTATGTAGTGGGTGTTGTGTGCATTGCTGACAACCACATTGTTATTATGAGTGTTTGTATGCAAGAGTTTTGTCTCCAGAGACATTGTGTATATACAACTCTCACATACTGTGTTTGTTTCTTTGAGGATTAAATGGTTGTCAGTAAATATTAGACAACTGTTACATTGTCTCAATATAACCATATCCACCAAACTGGCTGTGGAGAAATTGGGAAAGAGCATATCTATGATGTCAGGTCTTTTACTGGGTGAGCTCCAATGGTGGGGTACACGAGGGGTTAATAGCGGGCTGACTAAGGGTGCTTTAGGGGCTAAAAACTAGACTAGGTTATATAACAATAAATTCAAGGGGCCGAGCTCCTCAGTCTGCAAACTAGCAGCATGCTGTGTGCTACCTAACATGCCAGGTAGTTGCTCTACACTCAGTGAGTTACTGGTACAGTTTCAGAGGTGGTTTTATGGGGAAAATTTGGTTTCTAGGTGCCTGGGTTTATCCAGGGCACACTAACTACCACTGCATGATGGGCAGCAGTGTGCAAATGCACCGGATATATACAGGCACTTAAAACACAGGAACTTGGCTTCTAGGTCCTCTGGTCGATAAAATAACTAAACTTAAAGTAACATGTAAGGCTGATCTCCTCAATAGCTTTTTACATGTGAAATCATTACCGGTTTCCATTTAAGCACTAGCAGGGTTTGAAACATTTTAGGCTTTTCTTTTTTTCTTTGGAAGTGTATGACTATGGAGTTAGTATATATAAGTGAGAATGGTGTGGAAGCAAAACCTCTCACATGAAGTTGCAGGTGGCTTGGCACTGGAAAAAATGACTTTTGTTGTTGGTTTTAACAAACTTAAGCTTCAACCATCTTGCTTCATCTGGGTAAAGCTTCAATTAGTTTAGCATTATGAAATGTAGGGGAAGCTTAAGAGATAACAATTATTACCAGGCTGACACAGATGGTACAAATCTTCTCCTGCATGTGCTAGATATGAGCAGTGTAGTAAACTGATCAGTGGGAAAAGGTGTTTGATACAGGAAAGATTTAGAAGATGAAAGTACAAAAGGCCGGATTCATAAAGGTTACCACAAAATGTACACTATGTGTACACTTAGAGTAACCTTTCTGAGTGAATAGACAGCACAAGCATAGCGGTAGGGCTGTTTTTGAATACAGAAAGTGTACACTTTGTGGTAACCTTTATGAATCTGGATGAAAGATTTTATTAATAACTTCCATTACAAGGGCAAGCTGCCATAAAGAACAGCTCAGGCTTTTCACCTTCTAGCTTGAAGTATCCTTCTACACTCCAGGACAAGATTAACGAATGAATATGCAGCCTGCACTTGTGAGTTTGTATATGCATATGCCAGCAGCTAATTCATCATCTCTGGATTCTACTTCAGGCTGCTAACTGCCAACTAGTCTGCAGTTTTGGAGCAGTGAATGTTAAGAGCACAATTTAGGAGCAGTAACTGTTTAATATACAGTTTTGAAGGGTAATTACTTATGACATATTGGGAGAATAAATTGTTTTATACACAGTTTTGGAGTGGTATCTGCTTAGCAAACATATCTGGAGACATAATCATTTAGCACCCAGTTTTGAAGAGATAGCTGTTTAACACACAGAGAGGTAATTATGCAGAACACATTTTTGCAGAAGTAATTATTTAGCATATAGTTTTGGCAAAATAGTTTTTAAAACACAGTTTGAAGAGGTAACTGTGCAGCACTTGTATTAAATCTTCCTCGCAAAAGACATATGATAAATAGAGCTGATCATTACCCATGCAGAAAAAAAACAACTTGTATCACGTTATGATTGCTTCCTAATGGAAACTTGTTGCTCATCAGTAGCACAAACTTGGGTAACACTACAGAGCCATGTTAAACTCTATACCTGTCTGACCTTAAATAAAGGAGTCTGCTGGCTAGTAACAAGCACCAGTGGTCTAGCTGAAGACAGGTCACCCAGCCTACATTATATTCACATGTTGGTATATTAAGGTGCTATAGATCATGGTGTTAAAATGGCCAAAGGGTCAAGCAAGATCTGTAGAATAAGGCACTGTTTTCCTCGGCTAAAAGAAGCTAATTAGTTATCTTAGCAAGTTACTACAGCTGCTCCTAAAACTGGACTACAGAGTATCATGCAGATTATTATTACAGATTACATGCTACCTCAGTATGAGATGCAAAACACCCAGAATCAGTGAGAGCTTCTTGCCACAGACCATTAGGTAATAACTCCACACCATGTTGAACTCTGAACTCTGAAAAAGGCTGCTGAAAATTCCAACAACAATACCTTATAATTTTTGTGCAATAATATTTCTGTGCAGTAACACCACTGAGATCCTTAAATTCATATTTTTGTGCACTAATCAAAGCTGTAAAACAGCTGTGCAGTAATGACCACTGTGGAGAAGGTCTCCTGTATGTGCAGTAGTTAGAGTTTGAAAATAATGTGCATCATGTCAATAGTAGCTATTGTACTATAGATTGTCTATATGTGGAAATGCCTTGACCTTGAGACGGAGCAAGGAAATTTCATTCCGTGTTGCACAAGTTGTATAGTCTGAATGACAATAAAGTTCAGTTTGACTTTGACTTTATTGTTAGTTACATTTCTTCTAACTGAAGAGGAATTACTTTTGCAATAAATTTTTCTAGACAGAAAATATTCAAGACTGGTCTCTAATTCACAAAATTTCCAAGTTAAGTGAGAACTTCTAAAATGTGGGCTAAAGAGTGACCATTTCAGTACCATTGTTGTTTTGCGAATGATACACAACTGTCAGGATGGTTTGTCTACTGTGGACTTCCTTGGTGAAGATATGGAATGTATCCAGAACTGGGGCGACGGTCAGTCATCTGCATCTTAATATATCTGAGATTGTTGTGATGACTGTTCATGCCACCTTAAAGGATTCAAATAATCCAGCCTTAAATCAAACAGTTATTTATAATTATGCTTCACTAGCATTTGTGAAACAATGTTAAATATCTGAATGTGAGTTTTAATGTCAAAGTAATACTTAAGGATCAGGTGCCACCTGTTAACAAATTACCTTGTTTTCACAGTGATGTAATAAGATGCTATGGATCATGATGTCAAAAATGGCCCCCAAAAATACTGTCTCCATATAAAAGATAGTTTGGTGGTGGTACATGCCCTGATATCTTCACCTCTTGTTTACTGTAACTTCTTGTACCGAGGCCTCCTAACAGTAAACTTAACCAACTGCAGTTGGTGCAGAATTATGCAGCTCAGTTACACGCAGGTACTTCTAGATACTTCCATGTTACCCTCCATGTTACCCTAGTTTTGTGGAGTCTTCAATTCAATCTCACATCACCTTTAACATTTTGCTGTTAGTTTATGTAGCCCTATACCAGCTGGGTTCCCCATATCTTAAGTAGTTTGCAGTCCACTACTGTCCACTTTGGCCTTTATGCTTTATTTCCCACATTCTTTCTGTTATCAGGCTCTATACCTCTGTCATTTCCTCCAACAGAGTCCCACAAAAGCCATGTACTCAACTTGTCATAGGACATTTCTTGAATTTTAGTAACTAATTGATTATGCTTTACTATTTAGTAGTGTTTATGGCTTGCAGCACCTGTTTGCTGTTATATTTATTATTTTACTTGTTTTATTTGTGTGTTAATTGTATTGCTACTTGGGTGAAGCACCATAATAAATTGAATTTAAACTTTAGGGAAACAGGAAAATAAACCCACATATGTAGACTCATGACTAATTTTTGCAAAACCTGCATGGAACGTTATGTAGTCCTTCCTTTTGTTAGAGGCAGAGATTGATAAATAAATATGTCCAAGCACCTCAGCAGAGAACTGAGCAAGCACGTCATAACTTTTTCAGGCTTACATGCCATCATTTAATATGAGATTGCCTGTATCACAGTTGTTGGAATTTTACTGTCTCAGGAAGTAGTTATCTGTGTGTTGTTGTTCGCTCCATAGAGGATTGATGTGTCAGTGTTTAAATTGTATTGTATTGATTTTATGTTGACAGATTTTTTTTTTCTATTACTGATCACTGTTTTCCAAGTAATCAGTAACATTTGAGAGACAATTTATTTATTCATTTACGTTTTTCTTTTTATTAACCAGGTCAGTCCCACCAGGCATGGGGGAAATGGTCTGGTATAATTGTTAAGGTCTTTACTTCACAGATGCAAAGTAAAGGGTTTGATTATAACCTCTTATTATTGGCTAGGCTTCTAACAGTCTGCAGACTGATAGGCTAATATTTTCATAGGAACCTAGGAATTATATGTATCTTTTCAGAAGAGACCTAAGGTTGTATTTTTACAGATGGTAGACATTTGGCCAGGACACCAGGAAAAGCCCCCAAATCTTTTTTTTTTTTTTTAATCTCATGGAGTCTTTCACATTCACCTGAGCTACCCCATCTCAGTCAGGTAGGATATCAGTCAGACTTTTCATCTGTAGGATGGCCCCTTGGGAGTATAGTATCCCCATCAAAGACAGATAGGGCATCAGTTAAACATTCCTTCTGTGGGATGGCCCCTCAGGACTGTAGTATCCACATCAAAGATAGATAGGACATCAGTTAGACATTTCATCTGTGGAATGGCCCCTCAGGAATGCAGTGCCCCCGTCTCTAACAGATGAGATATCAGTTAAACATTTCATCCATAGGATTACACCTCAGGAGTGTAGTGCCTGCATCTCAGACAGATAGGATGTCAGTTAAACATTTTGTCTGTGGCATGACACCTCAGGAGTGTAGTGCCCCCATCTCAGACAGATTGGATGTCAGTTAGACATTTCATCTGTGAAATGGCCCCTCAGGAATGTAATGCCCCCATCTCAGACAGATAGGATATCAGTTAGACATTTCATCTGTGGAATGGTCCCTTAGGAATGCAGTATCAACATCAAAGATAGATAGGACATCAGTTAAACATTTCATCTGTAGGATGGCACCTCAGGAGTGTAATTACCCCCATCAAAGACAGATAGGACATCAGTTAAACATTTCTTCTATAGGATGACACTTTAGGAGTGTAATACCCCCATCAAAGACAGATAGGACTGTGACGTCCCCTCTCTGGGCCAGTAATCAAGGAGCCTGAATCCTCATCACTGACACTGTAGAGGGATGTTCACATGGAACAAAAAATTGATACACCCTGTATTTCCAGATGCAACTCTCTGCATCAAGCACAATTTCTCTTAAGAGCACACAGGGAACACACTGAGCCTGGGGTCTGGGTTTCTCTCTCTGTCTCTCCCCAGGTCCCCAATAAGGCCCCCACTGGCACAGCTGTAGAGTTAAGTCCTCAGCTGAGTGTCCAAGCCAACTCCTCCACCACTCTCTCTCTGTGAAAGAGTACATTGTGTCCATGCCCCAGGTAGATGACAGACAGACTGTTTGAGATTTAGGGATATTAATAAACATAATAAGAATAATGCACTATATAGACATGCACTGATATGTAAACAAGCTGATTTCAAGTTTTGGGTGTTAGAAGAAATCGTACTCCCAGAAAGAGGTGTAGACTGGGAGACACAATTAGAGTACAGAGAAATGATCTGGCAATTAAGACTAGATGCATGTAGTGGTAAGGGGCTTAATGACCACATCTCCATTACTCCGGCACTGAAATTATTGGCAATGGACCCTAAGAAACACAAAACTAATATTAACAAACAATAGGGAGGTCCTAATTATATTTATTTAAATATTTATTTAATTATTTATTTATTCAATTTTGTATATTCATACAGTTTTAAAGTAATATTTATATATATATATATATATATATATATATATATATATATATATATATATATATATATATATGGTTCCCATTCAGAAGCCTGAAACATCATAAGCCTGAAAATCAAAATCCTGAAACCAAAAGCCTGAAAATTCAGAATCCTGAAAACTCAAAATCCTGAAAGCCCAAAATCCTGAAAGACCAAAATCCTGAAACTCAAAATCCTGAAAACACAAAATAGACATACTGATGTCATTGTGGCTTTGCTATTGTTAGCCCTGTGGTGTTAGGTCATGCGTTGGGGTCAGGTAAGTGTGCGGTTGGTTTTATTTTAGGGTTAGGGGCGGTTTAAGTGAGTTAGGGTTAGGGCGCAGGTTAGGCATGTATGCAATAGTGACAAATATTGGGGTTAGGGGCGGTTTAAGTGAGTTAGGGTTAGGGCGGGTCAGGTGAGTGTGCGATAGTGACGGACCTTAGGGTTAGGGTTAGGGTCAGGGTCAGTTGGTAGATATTAGTGTCTTTATAGTGACATATTAGCATTATTTGTGTTTTCAGGATTTTGAGTTTCAGGATTTTGGTCTTTCAGGATTTTGGGCTTTCAGGATTTTGAGTTTTCAGGATTCTGAATTTTCAGGCTTTTGGTTTCAGGATTTTGATTTTCAGGCTTATGATGTTTCAGGCTTCTGAATGGGAACCATATATATATATATATATATATATATATATATATTATTTTTTTTTTCAACAACACATTTTTTGTTAAGGACATAATATTAATATATATTTAATAAGACATTTTAATATTCTTAACATTTTTCACATGAATATTTATATTATATTACATTATTAGGTTTTATTCGATTTACTTTATTTTATTCTATTTTATTATACATATATTAATAAATGAATTTGAACACATATCTTATATATGCATTTCTCAAATGGTAATAGAATAATAATATCAACTATATATATTTTTTTACTGTTCAACATATTTATCTATTAATACACTTTTTAAAATATATTTTTTAATACCTTAACATTTCAGTAGCCTACAAGGGTGTGTTATTGGATTTTTTAACATATTTTGCTCAGAATATACATTCATATACGTCACCATCAGTTTCTTCTAACATTATTTATTTCTCTATGTATTCTTTCATGTATCTCCTGTGCATCTCTTTGGAAATGTTTTGCTATAGTAGTTTAGGGTGATTATTTGTAACACACCAATGTGTTACCTTGTTATTTATTACTTATATTTACATAATACATATGATGTTATATTTTAGTATTGGTATTTATGGTACAGGGTTTAGATATACTTATATTTATTTATACAACTCGTACCATTTTTAACAGTAGCTTAGCCTATTGCTATTGTTTATTGATTTGTTGTGTTTTTGGTAGCACGTATTTTATGCATCTTATGGTGTCTTAGTATTCTCAACATAAGCTAGCCCTTTAACAATGCAATTCTACAATTATACAATTAACGATGTGATGTAGCTTAACCAATGATTGGTAAATACTGTTTATAAAAAGATGAATTTTTGGAAGGCAACTAGATTCTGAAGAAGTCTCCACATGGAGATGAAAGCGCTCAATCAGTTACCTTTTTAAAATTGTTTAAAAACAGTTTTTATTTATGTTTTCTTATTTGTGTGGTTTCAACAATAAACCTATTCATTTTCAACACTCGTTCGTTTACATTGGATTACTAAAGAACTGGTTGGTTCGTGGGTATACAAGACAGCCTTTATTGTACCGGAGCAGCGTTGTAGAAACTGTGTTCATTGTTGGGGTTGCAACTTGTGTGTTTTTAATCTAAAAAGTTACTATTCTCTGGTCACTTACTAGTGCAAGGCAAGATGAAGTAGGTGAGAAAACCTTCCATGTCAGGTTTCCAAAACAGAGTGCCATGAAACTTCAGTCTCAACTAGTATTAGACATTATTTTAGTAATGAATTTCAGAATGACATTACATACATCTGGTCATCTGACTTCTGGCTCCCATGCACACCCCCCCCCCCATTGCTAGAACCTGCCAAGATTTTGCACCTATGTGTCAATAATACACACACACACAGCTTTGCTAAGATTGGCTGCAGCTTCTGGAAGTCATAAAACCATAAAACATTTCCACTCTTCCTACAAGAGCTAATAAACCATACTTCTTACAAACATTGCATCTCTGGCTTCATTTAAAACTGTAAGATAACATCTTTATGGCATATTACCAATAATTTAATTTCTTACTCTTTTAAAGTTTGAGATTGACCTCTTTTCTTCCAGTATCCTCTGTTGAAACATATACATTTAAACAGTTACAATATAGTACAGTCTGATATACTTGTATATTTTTTCTCGGCCCAGCAGGGCACACCGTTGACTGTAATTTCTAGCACAAGCAGCTTTACAAATACATTTTTAAACATAAGCATCTGTACAAATCAGTGTGATAAACAAATGACATATAATTCTTTACAAGATTCCAGATAGCTGTGCTGTCATGTGTTACACATCCACTACCCTACTTCACCTGGCATAGCTGGCAATACCTCACATCTTCACAAGGACATCAGTTACACATTTTGTCTGTAGAATGAGTCATCAGGAGTGTAGAGCTCCCATCTCAGACAGAAAGGATGTCAGTTAGACATTTTGTCTGAAGTATAGCACCTCAGGAATGAACTGTCATCTTCAGTGCAGTGTTTTAGTAGAAGGTGAATCCAAGTGTCTGTTGTGGAGATAGATCCAAAGTACTCTGGTCTTTCCAGCATCAAAGGCAAGGATGTACCCTTGTGATATTACCCATTGAAGGGGTTGTGGCAAGCAAGGGATATAGTATGTTTGCTAATTAACTGGATAAGTATTTCTCTTTCAAGTGCATGTGTACACTAGCTCTATATTTGGAGCAATTTTTGCTCAGGAGTTTTGATAGGAGTGGACCAGTTTGAGGAATTATAGCAGATCCATATTTCAGATTTGAACAAGCTGGGCTGATCAGCCTATTCCTTCCTCAGAAGATCTGAACTAGTAATTTTCTTGCTGTGGCACATTTGTTATGTATACTAGCTGTTCCTGGTAATTATCACCTAGTACCTTTTTAAATATTCTGTCAGTAGATGTCTCACCTCATTTACTTTATAAAGACCAAGAGAACAAACTTGAGCCAATTGTGTAACATAAAAGCACTAAAAATCTGAATGACACTTCAAACAAGTACCACAGATGGACCACATATAACGTTAAGTGCTTTTTCTTCATCACATGTGAAATACATCATAAATGACTCATTAGTAACTTCACTTAAAACTGTGTGATCTGAACCAAGAATAAGAAGTGTAAGCTTATATGTATATATACATACGAATGTTGCATTTGCACTACGTATTAATAAATACACTTGTGAAGTAAACGTGTGTCATAATAAACCACCCACTGAGACAAATGTGATAATAATATTCAGAAACAGAAAATACATTTTATTAATATATTTTAATTTGTTGAAAATGTTATTAAAAATAAAGGTAACCGATTTTTAAAAGTCTCACCTTAAAAAGGCACTTAATATTTTTTGTTTCATTCAAGCCAGGTTTGTAATCACCTTATGATTCTAATTACCACCTTAGCTCTGCTACCTTCAACCAGTTGTAGAAGTTGTCATCCCAACATCCATTTAATTAATATATATATATATATATATATATATATATATATATATATATATATATATATATATTTCTTTTTCTAATTGAAATATCTGAAACTGTGTTTGAACACGACATTGCTCTCATTGTGTGCACCTATAGCCTAAAGGTGCTCATAGATCCTTGGCAAAGTTTTCTCACAGTCTTCCCTACATAAAGGCATCACATGAACTGCACCTAGCTGTTTACAAAAGTGTGCCCAAGTAAAGTGCCTAACAGCTTTTAAAGATGTTTGTTAGTCACAGGGATGTTTTACTTTTGCACACTGTCTGTTTGCAAGAATAATGTGCTCCAGCTTTCAAAGCTGTAAAACATTTAAATTTCCAACTTTTGTTTCTCTCTAATTTATACTACATTAGGGCAGCTAAATCCAGAACTGTAGCAAGGGGAGAGCAAGAAGTGTGATTGCCCAGGGCATGAGCAATTGAGGGCATAGCTGGTGTTTTAGTGTAAGCACTGAATGTTTCCCTGTCTGCCCCTGCTCTTCTGTACTCCTGCAACAACTGTAGCAAGCTGCTTGGCACAACTGTTATAAGCATCTTGCTATAGTTACTTCCAAAGATTCATATGTTAAGTGCGTCATTGCTTCATCCATGATCACAAATTCAGTCCTTGCAGTTTCATGAATCAGTAGTAGTATGCTGCCACACCATCCGTACCTGCCCAGTTCACCCACTAACAGCTTACATCCTTGCTATGTCTTTGGCAATAACATTTAATCAGCCATGATTGTCAGTCGTGAATGAGGCTAATTAAATAACAAGAATATTCAGTGTGTTTTAAGGAATGCAGCTAGGAGCATTTTTTTTGTCTTCTTCCAATATGCAGTGCGGCTGGAAGTCTGAGAAGCAGAATAGCATTTTTTTTCCCTAAACTTGAGCTGAGGACTTTTTTCTTAACTCTGACTTTGGGAGCTGAGAAATAAGGGATTACCCAGGATGGCTAACAGTCTACCTACAGCTTTTGGCAAAGCTCCATGCACCACAAAGTGAGCCCGTTATAGTCCTCTGTTTCAGTCCGGAGTATGATGTTAATGTATTTTTTCTTTTGCTTCCTCCAACACAAATTCATATACTCTTTTTCTTTCCATTTCCCTTATATGATTTTTTTTTTTTGGGGGGGTCTGCAGGCTTAAACATGGCAAACCAAATATTCTGAAAACATGGGAGATTGATGAGACAATGAAAAAAAGCATACTTAGGCATTACAAATGTCAACATACTTTATGGGAATACAAAGGATGTACTAAAAAGGCTTAGGGTATCCTTCATTACTAAGTATACTAATGATGTGAATGTAATATGTAATATTATTAAGAATAATTGGCACCTCTTAACTACAGATCAATGGATGGCTGATATAGTCAGAGGGATACCTACATTCGCATATAGGAATAATAGAAGTCTAAAAGAATTATTATGTGACTGCAAGTATCGCAAGATGCCCAGGGAGAACAGACTAGGCACCTTCTCCTGTACAACTTGTAAGGTTTGTAAGGTTATAACCAAACAGCAAGCATTTATCCATCCTAATATGGTATTTAGATTTACACTGACATTTTATGCTGAATGTACCACTATGCAAGTAGTTTACTTAGCTAACTGTAATTTCTGTCCTTGCTTTTATGTGGGTAAAACCATTAAGAGATTAAGAGATACGGTAAGTAGGCATTTGTATGAGATAAGGACTAAGAACATTAAGAATGCATTAGCTAAGCACATTATTGAGAAACCAGACCATAGCTTTAGTTTTAGAGTATTACAGCATGTTAGTAGCACTATTAGGGGTGGGGAGATTAATAACTATTTAGAACAATCAGAATTACACTGGATCCTGAAACTGTAGGCTCACAGACATCCAGGCATCAATGCTAATTTTAGTATAAAACCCGCCCTAAGTGGGCATAAACTCAATGTGTAAAGAGATAGCCTCTATTCTATGTACTGTTTTGTGATAGGATGGCTTGATGTATAAAATGCTTTTAAATTAACATTATACTAGGATCTGAAGAAATGTGTAATATGCAAAAGTGCTCATCCTTTTGTCTTTTATTTTATTTTTATTAAAGTACACTTCTATTGTGGCTGCCTTACTGGTTTTTGTTCCCTATTTGCTCATTGTTTCTTCCAGCTTTGGCATTTGGGTGTTGTTAGGTGGTTTTGTTTTGTTGTAATTCCAAGATGAAGGAACAGTCTCAGAAAATGTTCTCTCTCCTATTGTTAGTTGTGTGGGAACTGTTCATTGAGAATGTTATTATTAGCATAGCTTCTGAGAGGGTAGTTCATTATTTTTATAGACAGATTGGTGTTTTGAAATGAATGGTATGTATCCCTGTTTGGTTATTTTAAAGAGTAGAGTATTTAAAGAAGGGTGGCTCTTAATGCTTACTGGAAAACATTGGAAATTCTTTAATAATGTGCAGTGGTGAGTTTGAAAGTCAACAAGAAGAAAAAAGTAAGATGTTTTATACTCTACACTTTAAAGTAGGTGTGCATTATTGCTAAAATGTAATGCTGTGAATGCTAGATCATATTCAAGCTTGGGTTTTAGCACATTTCTAGACCAGGCTTCTCTGCATTCTGGTAACAATAGGTGGATTAATCAATAAAATAGTTATATTTGTGATATTGTTTTATGAATTATTGCTTCATTGTGTAGCTCCCACTGTATTTCATGTAGAAGTAATAGACTGTAGTTTTCCATTACACCACAAGGTGGAGCTCCTTTTCAGGGATATAAAAGACAATTTTGAAAGTGAAAGAGGATTCTGGAACACTAGCTGAAGGAGGGAAGACTGAAACATGGAGCTGAAGGGAAAAACGGCCTTGCAGCATGACTGGATTTTCTTTTCTAGTGTTTTGGGACAGGTAAGTGAAGTAGCAGATTGTGTCTGTCTCTTGCTGAAGTCCTGGATATGGTACTTTGTGGAATCACGACAGAAGTCTGAAACCAGTAGTTCCACACCTGTTATGATTCATCAAGGAAAGGAGTTCCCTTGGGCCTAGTACCAAGAAGCCATAGATGATTACCAGAGTTCTGGTAGGTGATTTTCTACTTTTTTCATCAGAGGAACCACGGCGCCTGGTCACTAGGATATTCTTGACGGAGTGGTGAGAGGCTCTGGCCATCATTTTATATTTGTATAAGATTGTGCCCCCCCCCCCTTAATTCTTTCTGGATTACAAATAACTGGGATTCATATGAGCTCCAACATGGGCCCCATCATGCCGGCAGCAAGACTGTAAGTAGTCATTGGCCAGTGAACAAGATATAAAAGATTGTTTCATAGTTGGTCTGTTTAGAATTGATAAGAGGGTAGAGGGTGTTAGTACTATTGAATGACATTGCATTCCCTCATATTTGTATTGTGGCACTATAAATCTTTATTGCTCAATGATAATGCATTTTGCCATGTTAGTACTGCTGCCTTATCTTTACTGCTCAATGACATTGCATTTTCTCATATCTGTATTGTTGTATTATGGCTCTTTTATTGCTTAATGACATTGCATTTCTCCTGTGTTTGTATTGCTGCATTATAAAGCTTTACTGCTCATTGATATTGCCTTCTTTGTGCATGTTTGAATGTCAAGACCTTCTTCTGTTGAGTTCTGGGGAAGAGGGTGAATGTACGTTTTCATTGCATGCATATTCTCACCTTGCCTTATTGCTAACCGGTGCACTGTTGAAATAATTTGTTTATGGTTGTGCTATTGCCTTTTTAAACTAGGGGTGTCACCAGAGTCAGGTAGGAAGGAACCTATATATATTCAGCTACACCTGTGGGTGTGCTACAATTGCAAACTTTAAAACATAAAGTGTGGTTGAAAGTTTAACCTGAGTACTTGTGTTGACATACAGTAAGAATATGATTGTTTAAAGGTTTGTACAGCATCAGTGGGAATGGTTCTGCTAACATATGAGGAGCAGCAAACAACATGACTCAGAGTTACTGGTATTTGTAAGCAATTTACTAGAATGGTTCCAATTCCATAGGTTAGTCAAATCTGAATGTATTTTTATCTGGAGGGTGTCCTCGACTTTGTCTGAGTTAAGCAGGAGAAGCTAATTTGCATAAAGTGTTAGATTTACTGAAGGGAGATCTAGTTTAATGTCATTAGTAACAAGAGAAAAGAGAGGTGTTTCTAAAACAGAAGGCTGGTGACACCACTATAGAAAGTGATAAAGTCTGGTAAAGCCTATGGAACATAGCTCTCCACTGTTCCTTCAGAATTAGTGACAAAGCAAAAATAATTAGGAGAAAAAGGCCTTAAAATATAGGCAGTTGAACTACTGATATGATTAATTTACAACTTCTCAAAATAGTGTTCGAGTTTAGTGAGGGCACAGCAAAATCTAGAGATTAATTGTAGGCATCCCTAAAATACAGGGACAGCTGAGGCATGTTACCGAGACCTGTAAAGAGCTTTTATATAATTAGTTTTGTACCAGTTTCATTGTTCCCACTGCTAAGTTTATCCTTTTCAATTTTTGTAGCAGACCAGCTTTGTTTACTGCTTCAGAAGCTCTGGCCATGTCAATAATGGTAGTAGTTATAACTAGGACACCACTCATGTTACTGGAAATAGTGAAATAGTACATGATTATCACTTGCTAAACCCATTATAAAAGCCCTTCTTTGCTTCAGTGAGCATTCTGTAGCTGTTTAGGTGGATAAAAATGTGATTATATATCAGTTTTTCAGAGTTTGATAATTGACGCAAATTAGGAAAGGGTCTGTAGTTCTGAAAATTAACTGTTGTAGACACTTTGGGTAGCAGTATGCATGATAACTCTATGAAAAGTGACGTGACAATTCCTTAGTTAATGAAGTAGATGAATGCTAATGGCTTGTCTATTAGTTGGGCTGACATATGTAAGAATACTAGGTATAAATTTGGCATCAGATTCAAATCTTTTATCTAAGGATTCTAGGCATTGCCTTACTTGTTTAGAATAATTTTCTTTGAAGTAGAATTCAGGACTGACTTCTGCTATGGAATATTTTTGTGAAGAGATAGCAGTGTTATCAGTCTGAGAGTGTTTAGTAATCTCTGGCAAGGATACAC
This sequence comes from Protopterus annectens, assembly GCF_019279795.1. NCBI lineage: Eukaryota > Metazoa > Chordata > Ceratodontiformes > Protopteridae > Protopterus > Protopterus annectens. Next base: position 1,710,905,094 of record NC_056728.1, read on the forward strand.
TAAGTAGGTTTTGTATGCAGATGCAGAAGCTGATTTGAGGGAAGAGAGGTTTGCTATGGTTTACAAGTGATGTTACTTGTTAAAGTTTTGATTGTTTTTTTTTTTCAGACTGGCATTTGATGCAAAAACAAATTGATTTTGTCTTAAGCTTATGACGTTACTGAATTAGAAACAGTCTAAGAATGGTTGATTTAACTTGTTGTTGTTGTTGTGAGCTTTCTTCCATTACTTCCAAGTGTGTTTTTTGCCTAAGTTCTTTATTTCAGCTGAAATCTGACAGCATTGCTGTTCTCAGAAACATCTTGTGTTCTGAAACAAGAGTGTATATTGTATTGAAGATAATTGGTTAATTTATTGAGCGTATTTGAATAGGGTCTGTTTTGTGTAGAGTATGGTCCAGTCAACATCAAATAATAGAGCATGAAGTTCTAATTCTTTTGATTCAGGTACAGGTCTGACAAGTATTGGGCTGTGGAAGGGCTTTCCGTGTTTTAAATGACCATTCTGGTCTTACTAGACAGTGACCACCAAGGAAGTTAGACTGTAACATTTATACTACAATAAGAAAATAACAGTGACAATGACATCTGTCAGAGAATTATTACCTGGTTCAGGGTTAGGTCTTACAGAAAGCTTTGCTATTTGCTCATGACCATTAAGACTGGACAATCTGTTTAACTGTGCAGAGTTAGACTGAATTCTTGCTATATTCATATTAAAGTCGCTCAGCAGAGTGGTATGTCTTGTGACACCCATAGGGAATGTGCCATTTATAACTTCATATAATATGACAACTGAAGGAGGAGTGTAAATTATACAACTCCTAAGTTCAGAGTGGTATATTTTTCATATCAGTAGATATGTTAGTACCCAGTAATGGTCACCATTTCTTGCACGTTTATGGTCTGAATTGTTTGCATAGGAACAACTTTGATATTGTTCCTGATGCATAACAGTACTCTGCCTCCTATTCTAGTACCTTGTCTATTTTCTACATGCATTGTAAAATTCTGACAAAGGCAGCCTGCAGAACAGAATTAATCCTTTAGCCATTTTTCAGTAAGGACAATGAAGTGAGGTTGTTCCAGTAAAGGCCAGGCTTCTGGGATACTCCACTTATTTTTATGCTGTTGGCATTTAATGGTCCAATTTTAGATACTTTGAGCATATCCTTTTGTTAGCTGTTAAAGCCCAAGTATGGGCAAGTGGGCCAGGATGTAAGTCAGCATATGTTTGTTTGATTTTGATCCTAGAGAGTTACAGCCAAGTTGGTCATTTTTTGAAAATATAATAGACATTAAGATAGTTTTCTAGGAGAAGGATTTGAGTTTAGTACTGATTGGAGAGCGGCACATAATTCTTTTTTTAGTTCCAAGCATGTATGTGACTTAATGATAAACTTTGAGACTGTTGTGATAGGATAGGGTCCTCTAAAATAGCCTATATATGTATCTATAGGGATTGATTCAATAATGTAAAAGGCACTAAAGTGTCAGATTGCACAGGTGAGTCTACCTCCACCAAAAGGCCAGTCAGTAGTGGAGTCCCACAGGGCTTGCTGCTGGGGATGCTCCTTTTTAGCATCTAATTCTCTGAAGTCAAGACTAACATCAAAGGCCTTAGGCTGATCAAGTTTGCAAATGTTTGTAAACTAAGTGCAGTCACAGAATCCCCCAAAGACACAAGCATCCTCCAAGAAGGCCTTATACAGACAAATAACTGGTGTCAGAGTCATGACCTACAACTGAATGGAAAAAAAATCATAATAGTATGTTTTGGAAAGATAGGCCACTTCTAGAAATTACTGCAGTGATAATACACCTGCAAGAATTGACCCTGTGGTCATGAACTTGGGAACACATGTAGACAGTGTCTTGGCCTTTGACCATCATGTGTGCTGTAGCAGGAAATAATTTTATGTTGCACAGCTTATAAGCAAGGGTATGGCATCCAGGTCCAGGGATGTTATTGTTCCATTGTACTTGGCCCTCATTAGACCAATCATTGAGTACAATGCTCCCTTCGATATGTACCTGACCCAGCATATACAACAACTGGACCATCCACAGAAGTTGCTCAAAAAAGAATACATGGTGTAGACAACATGTCCTTTGCTGACTGCCTCAAAGATTGATCCTTGTACTCTGTCTTATACAGACTTCTGAGGGGTGATCTATGCCTGGCCTTCAGAGCATCCTCTGATCTAGCCCTTATGGACCTGTTGCACATCTTCAAAACAAAAGCATTAGAAACACCTGATCAAGGGGCCTAAATTTCATCTGCAACATAAATAAAACATGTTGGAGGGATAGGTATATCTCTCAGAGACTACCCATTCTCTGGAACAAAGTTCCCATCCATGTGAAACAGAGTTCCTCCATGCACTTATTTAAGCGCAACTCAGATAATGCATGGAGAATTGTAAATTTACCCCTGACCTGCCAACTATGTCCCTGTGGGTATATATATATATATATATATATATATATATACATGTGTGTGTGCCTGTGTGTTTGGTTTGTTTTGTTTTGTATTTCTTTTTCTCACTTGTAAAATAACAGTAAAGAGGTTTTTATTAAGACCAACCAAGCAGGAAAGTAATGACACTATCTAAGGGCAATGTGAGGGGAGCATACTTAGAGGCGATCTCTGCTTGACTTACAAAGCCATGTCTGACCCAGCTCTGCTTGAAATGCTACATCTAAAGATATCCCAATACCTCCGCACCACATGCTTCAGGGACCTCAACTTCATTAACACAATTAACAGAACATGCTGGAGGGACAGGTTCATAACCCAGAGACTGCCCATGCTATGAAACAGACTTCCCATACATGTCAAGCAGCGCACCTCGCTGACCATCTTCAAGAGAAATCTTGATGAGTGGATGGGAAACAGAAAATTTACCTCGGGGATAACTCCAGTGGCTCTCCTCGACAGAGTCACTAAGAACTAAGGTCAGGTGGCACTATGCCAAGGAAATCCTATGGCTAGGCTTGCAAAGGCCCCAGGGCCATTAGCCTAGTGCACAGTTATGAACCTATAAACATAAGCAAAAGTTTCAAGGAGGTGTGTTAGAATGCACTTAACCCAAAAGGTAGGTGTACAGTTACAGGGCCAGCAAAATCCCTCTCCAGAGAAAGAATATCTACCAAATGTGATGTGTAAAGCTGTCCACTGAAGACATTTAATACTGTTGCACCATCTTAACTGAGAATTTTGAAGCCTTGCTATTTTTGGGACCAGCAAAGGTCATCTTGTAAGGAGTTTGCAGGTTAACTAACAGCAAATAATTAAGTGGGGACTAAGGAAAAGTGGCAAGAATCTGTAGATTGAAAAAGTACATAACTAATATATGAGAAGGCCAGGATTTATGGTACAGATATTTGGTATCTTCCTGTATATCAAATAAGTCGATGTGCTGACTTCTCTTGACAATAAAGCAATGACCACTACATATGTCTGGAAGTTAGCACAGAGGATTTAGGCTGTAGGCTATTACTGAGCTGCTTAAGGAAGTCCTGGTCTTGGGTATAGGGACTGATTCCTTCCACCTTTATTTGCTGAAAAAGTCACTCTACCAGACAATGCTGCCAGGTAACCCTTGAAAAGGGACTCTTATATCCAATGGGTTTTCAGGTTAACAAATTAATAAATTAATAAAAAAAATGTAATGTTTCAATTAGTCCAGTTAGATTCCTTTCCCTTACAAATTAATGCTCCTCATACTATGTTCATGTATTTCTGACAGACATTTTTTGTGTGAAGTTTTACAAAGGTGAATTACTTAAAGATTAAGGCATTATCTACCACTACTTAGGGACATTCTTAAACCTCAGTCCTCTATCAAAGCATAGCACAGCACACTGAAACGATTGTGTGATAACTGTCTCTCTCCTAGCCAGATAATGATGGAAACACCCATACATCTATTTTCAGAGCTAGGATGGTGATATCGCAAATATCCTCTGAAAAGGTAACATCTTAGGTCTGATGACTGTTTTCTACCAGCGAGCTTGCATGATGTAGACACAAATGTTGCCTCAGTTTTATTTGCCTGGCAGGGAATCATAAGCTAAATAGAGTCACTGGATATCCTTAACATTTAGTCTCAGTGTGTGAAAACTTCATACACATTGGTGCACTTTAGAATTTATTCCCAAGATAAGGTCTTCCAACAAATGAAAGCTCCTTGGCATTTACTACCAATGTTTGAAACTTGAACAATGAGATCAAAAGAGCTTCTCTCTTCAGTAGTCTTCCTGGTCTGTAGCATCTGTGTCCCATCAGTCAGTCTATGTCTTCAAAGATGCATCTTCTGATTTAATTTTCCGTTCATTTGTTTATTTTCCTGCATAAAATACTTAATGTTAAAAAAACTCCTTTAGACGGTTTGATTATGAGAGAGGTAGTAATGCTCTATTATCTGCCAAAGATATTCTGGAACACACTTTCAAATGCTTGCCTGAACTAAATATAAATAAATAAACCATCTTACATGGCATTAGATAGCACAACAAAATTGCAGTTTAAAAAAAAATCTTAGGCATGGGAGCACATTATACCATTAAAAACACAGGTTATTGAAAAGATGGTAGTCCTCCTACTGTCAAAAGAAATGAGACAAACAAAAAAGAGGTTAAACTCAAATAAATTTTCTCCAAAGAATAGTCACTGGTGAACATTCCTCGATCATTATTCACAACCTGCTTCTTGATAATGTCAGAATTAAATGTCAACAAATGTTGACAACTGATATTGCCAACATCCTGGCAGATAGGTTCAGTGATAACTTTACCCACCTCTCACCCCCTAAAGGGCCCATCTCTATACCGGAAGAATGCAAAGTTCCTGTAATCAAGGCTGCACAGGTAAAAACCACACTCCCAAAGCCAAGAACACAGCATCCATGGGACCAGACAACATCCCAGGCTGTGTTCTACACAAACTACAGAACGAACTGGCACCCCACCTAAGTACCATGTTCAATCATAGCCTCACCTCAGGCTTTGTGCCCACTGAATGGCGCACAGCAATGGTTATCCCACTCCACAAAGGGGGAGCTACCACAGACCTTGGGAACTACCGCCCTATTAGCCTAATGTGCCTGGTCTGCAAGGCCATGGAACATATCATCATGAAACTTATAAACAAAGACATTGGTAATCTCCAAACTCTGGACGCCACCAAGTTCGGGTTTGTAAAAGGCAGATCATGTCTCCTAAACCTGATAGACTTCTTTGAAGCAGTCAACAAAGCCATAGACGAGGGTAAGGTGGTTCACACAGCTATCTAGATCTTGCTAAGACTTTCAACACCATCCCCCACTCTGGAATTATAGATAAACTCACTAAACTAGGTATAAATCCCTATGTCACAAGATGGGTTTCCAAATGGCTAACTGACAGAACCCACACTGTGAAAGTAGCAGACTCCAAATCCGACTTCAGACCAGTGACAAGTGGAGTACCACAGGGTTCAGTCCTGGGTCCTCTCCTGTTTGGTATCTACTTCTCTGAAGTACAGGCTAACACAGAAGGTCTTTGGCTAACGAAGTTCACAGATGACTGCAAACTAGGAGCCATAATCAAAACTCCTAACGATGTGGACATCCTACAAAAGGGCCTCACTGAGACAGATGCCTGGTGTCAAAGCCATAGCCTCAAGCTCAATGCCAAAAAGTGCATTGTCATCCCCTTTGGTAAAAACTCTGTACCCATGAACTACAACATAGGCAGTAATATACTTAATACCGAAAGACTTTGGGACACAGGTGGACAGTAGTCTCTACTTTGATAATCACATTGCCACAGTAGTCAGGAAATCCTTCTATGTGGCACACCTCATCACAAAAGGTTTCTCATCCAGAAAAAAAGAGGTCATTGTTCCCCTCTACTTATCACTCTTTAGACCCATTATAGAGTACAACACCCCTTTTGGTATGTACCTCACAAGACATCTACAACAACTGGAAAGGCTGCAGAAATACCTCACAAAGAGGATTACCGGCCTCAAACAGATGCCCTACGCAGACCGTCTCAAAAAACTACAGCTTTACTCCACCGCATATCGCCTACTCAGAGGTGATCTCTGCCTAACATACAAAGCTATGTCAAACCCAGAGCTGTTGGACATGCTCCACTTAAAGAAATCCCAATCCCTCCGAGCTACATGCTCTAGGGACCTAAACCTTGTCACCACAATAAACAGAACATGCCGGAGGGATAGATTCCTGTCCCAGAGACTTCTCATACACTGGAATAAACTACCTATCTATATCAAACAAAGCTCCTCATTAGCACTCTTCAAGAAAAATCTTGATGATTAGATGGGAAATAGGAAATTCACCCCAGGGATCACTTCTGTGGCTCTGCTCGACAGTGGCACAGGAAAATAATTTTCTTGGGTTGCAAAAGCCAGGGTACCTTTTTGGCTGGGCTTGTATAGGCCTTAGCCTAGTACCTATCTATGAATCTATGAAATGTCAGGGGAGCATTAATCAGTAAGGCTCTGAGCATTCTCTAGCTCCTAATCTGATTTCTGCAATCTAAGATTGCATATTATTTGACTGCTAGTATTTTGCTTGGTAATATCTATACTCCTGGGTCACTGTTGAAGGGAGACATTTATGTTGTAGAGGATTATTGAATTGGTAAGTGTATAAATCATAACCATGTAGCCTTAAAATGGACCTCACTATCTTAAGTATGTAACAAGGCACAGGCAATTATAAAAAAAGTCAACTTATCACCTCATAAGAATAATGGCTATATTGCTAAGCTATGACAAAACTGACAACAGGTAAAGGCATACCTCTAGGGTACCTATGCAACCATTTTTTCTGTGCTATATAGTTATTCACCATAAATTAGGTAAGAATAAACTGTTAAAATAAATCATTCTCTTAAACCAAATTATTTTTATCACATAATCCTTTATCAGTCATCACAATCCAAAATGCTTTAATGGCATTAAAATGAATAAATAAGAACGAAGGAGAAATTAAAAAATGCTACTACTTATCACACTAGTGAGGAAGTGAAAGCAAACAGATAGTACACCACCCAATATACAGCATTAATTCTAATGCTACGTGTTAACACCTACGTGAGCAGATAGTACCACCTGACATACAGCAATAATTCTAATGCTACGTGTTAACACCTATGTGAACAGATAGTACCACCCGACATACAACATTAATTCTAATGCTACGTGTTAACACCTACGTGAACAGATAGTAACACCCGACATACAACATTAATTCTAATGCTACTCTACTTGTTAACACCTATGAGGTGTGGAATGTTACACATCTTACAGCCTGCACACATCTTTGCATTCCAGAGCATTTTCTGAAAAATCAACTTAAAAAAGCATAATATAATCAAGGCTTTTCTATTGCAGGACATCCTAGATTAACAAACCAAAACAAACCATGGAACAAACTGCAAAAACTGCAGAAAAACGAAATACACATATGGAAACCAATAAGACAAACTCTTCTTGCGATTTATTGCAAGAAGAGTTTGTCTTATTTATTTCCATATGTGTAATTCGTTTTTCTGCAGATCCTAGATTAACAATCTTAGTGTCATTTTATTATTAAATCCTTGCCCTTTCTATTTCTGCCTATTATAAGCTGGTAAATCACTTAGTTAAAAAGTCAGGCCCAAGAGAGATGGATGCCATAAGGAGCTATGGGTGTTAACTGGAAGCATATAAAAAGGCACTCTAGGCTTGAATGAGTTACAGACATAACAGACTGCACATTGAAATGTCTTCTGTTCACTGTCCTATACCTCACATTCTGTAACCTGACATGTTCACTCCAATAACTGAATGATCTGCACCCCCCCCACCTCCATCACATTTCAGAGAAAAGAATCAAATTACCGAACTTCTGCCCTTGCAGTACACCACTGCAACCATGGCAGCCATTTACTACTGACTTGTCTAATCAGCCATCTTGAGTGCTTCTAAGATAACCAAATCTATAAATATCAAATATAAATCACTAAACAGGTTTTAGCTTGGTGTGTTTTCTAATAATCTTTATAGTGGAAACTGTCTGTGTGTTGGCTTGCCATTTTAGAATCTGCATTAATTAAGAATAGAAGAACTTTGTTATTTTTATAACAGAAATTGTCATATTGCAGAAAATCCAGAGCAACACATCTTCTACTCTCTATTTGCAATATTTTGCTCATTATCTTTCGGACATGTTCATTGTACTCTGCAGTTGGTTGGAGTGAAAAGGTATTCGAGGTTTATCTTGATGGAAATTATTTCTGTTGATGTTTTGTATAATTTGGCTTTGGTTGTCTGTTTTATCATTTGCACACTTGAAAAAAGTATGGTCCTAATGTATGGAAAGCTAAAAAAATAAAAAAAGCTAGTTAGAATAGAAAGTTACCAGGCTGTGCCATTAAACACTGGATGTTAATATATGGAAGATAACATTTTCAGTTTTTGAACATTCAAGTTAATTTTTAAAGCCGAGACCCACAACACAAGGATGTTAAGTAACTTATGTAGGATTGCAGCATATGTAACTTCAGGGTGTGGGATAATTCTTCGTGTCACCACAAACAAAGTCAGCAATTCACTTTTTTATCAAAAAGGATGGGAGCACACATTGTTTGCAGCTTCCCAAATGGCAGCTAATGACTAGTGCCAACTCAGTAAATGATAAAAAGAACAGAAAGTTTGTTATTGGTACTTAACTGTGGTAAAATTAGAATGACTGGGGACTGTACAAGCAGACACCACATCAACAGAATTACTGCAGCATAGCAAATCCAGAGGACTTGAGTGGCCACGGTGGTGCAGCGGCTAGCGTTGCTGCCTCACAGCAAGAGGTTCTCCAGTTCAATCCTCGTCTGGGGTGCCTTCTGTGCGGAGTCTGCATGTCCTCCCTGTGGTCATGTGGGTTTCCTCCAGGTGCTCCAGTTTCCTCCCACATCCCAAAGACATACTGTAGGTGGATTGGATACTCCAAATTGGCCCTAGGTGTGAGTGTATGCATATGTGTGCCTTCTGTGGAAGGCTGGGTGCCGGGCTGGCAACTTGTCACCGTAAAACTCCACTGCCAATCATGAGTGGACAGGTGATCCGCTGTGGTGACCCCTAACCGAGAAAAGCTGAAAGAAGAAGCAAATCCAGAGGACTGTCTGATTAAATTACCTTCTTAGAGTCACACAACAGGGAAATGGAGGCCAACAGAATCAAATTCTGGGCTACAGGAAATAGCTTATTAACAATTCTTAGCCTTAATCTGATGGACTAACTTATAGCTCCACATACTGCAGCATTTATAACTCTGAGATCACTTCATCTTGCAGGAAAGAGAATTACTCCCACCAGAACACCCACAGCAATCCATACAACAGCCTAAATGCAGTGAACCTGTATGAAAAGATCACTTGTTGGATTCAAACTACTACGCAACCCTGAGAAATTCCCATCTCTTCACTTCAGCATTTAACCTTACACTACTAAGAGACTTCTGCTTCCCACTGACAAATCATTACTGTCTATAACTAAACCTAACAACAACGAGGATGCTGCTTGTATTCAAACTGCAGTATTAATAACTGGAATACCATTCCACTCCACTTAAGAACAGTCTGTAACCTGAAAGACTTTAAATGCCACCTGAAGCCACACCTAATAGATAAATGTCTTTGCATCTGTACCAACCCTGGTTAAACTGATACTAATATAGCTGTATGAATTTGTGCCATAACTCTCTGCTGCACAAAATTTAATGTACTATTTATCACAACTATACCAGCCTCTATCATCTCATCTCCTTTATCTTCCTTGTGCCTCCTCCCCTCCTTCCTTTTTTGGGCTGCTCTAACTTTTTATCTTAAACAAAAAATTTTCATATACAACCCATGTATCTGTTATTTTCAATCCTGACTGTAAATGGTATAGTTGATGTCAAGGATGTCTGAATAATGAAACTGTTACTCTTGAAATAATCTAACAATAAATGATGAAACAATACAAATTATGTCCATGATGTCGCTATAATGAAGCTTTTCTCTCTGGACCTCCCCTAAAAAATTGAAAATGGCATTGCTCAGTCAGACATTCCCAATAAACAAATGCCAATAAATAAATAAAAAAAATACAATTTGGATACTCATAAATTTGATCATTCTGTACGTATTTGCATTTCACCATCAGCAACACCACCTTAGATAATATAGCTTTCGCAGACTAGAACAATTGCTGTAATTATGCTCACAGTGTTCATGCTCAGACCTTAAGCTTCACAGATGAGCTCTTTAACCACTATACTATACTAATTCTCTAAACGTAAGTCCAAAAATATGTTATTAAATGTCTGCATCTTCATATAACAGCTGTATTGCATGTGAGATGCAAACATGAGAAAAATATGTTATCTAAGCTTAAATGTTTCAGTAATGGAAAACTGTGAAGAGAGAGGAAGACAGCTAGATGAAAATCCATCTGTATTACATTAAAGCATAATTACAATGATGAAACCAAGTTATTAAAAAAAAACTTATAATAAGCCCACGTAAGCCAGATGCATCAAAAATGTAGTTGTTTGATTATGTTACTTATATACTTGTCTTCAGTGGGAAATAAATTCCCAAACCAGAAGTGTAAATCAGCAAGACAGTGCAATATGTTATTAAAGAACCCACATGAAATTAAATGATTAGGCTTGAAGAATCCAAGGGTGCCAAGCTAAAAAGTACAACTAAACAAAACAACCACAAAAAACAATAAATGGTGCAAAAATTGCAGTCTCTAAGGAACCCAGATTGTGAAACAGTGACTTATATCATCAGTCCAGGAACCACAACTTATTAAATGTTTCCAAACAGACCTTCCAAAAGCACAAATGTTGTTTAGGCAAAACTTGCTAAGTAAAAATAAGAAATGCAGTCAAAGTATGTGCAAACAAGGATGGTATGGTACTCTTTTTCTGGCAGCTTGATAGTCTGACTTTGATTCCCAAAAATTCAAATAGCTCTATCAGGCTGTAACTTTTGCAGACACTGATAGCTCAAAGATTCAGTTTTCAACTTAATAATCTGCCTAAACATTATAACTAAAACAAATCAAAACAAAGCAAAACAAAGAGACATAGAATTCCATGTTGTTAACAAATCATCCCTTTATACAGTAAGGCTTCTAGAAATAGTCCTCAGTGCTGAAGAGCATAAAAGGTGAAGATATTCAGATATAATGTTGTAATGTTTGCTTACATTCTTCTGGAAGACACAGGAAAAGTATCTTTCTTAACTGGAGAAACATTTTCAGAACGTGAACATATTCATAGAATCACTCATTTAGTAAACCTCTTAAAAATTACTACATAAATTAGATATGTACAATGGACAATGTGTATGCAATATTTATATGACTAATGCTGTAACACAAATAGTGTGTAGGCTACTGTGTAAAAAATAAAATGTTGCCATGCTCTTTGTATGACTCTGGAATTTATCTACAGATAACATATACTAGGGAGTGAGATTCTTGAAACAATAGCATGTCACAGCACAGGGTTAATTATTAAAATTAGTTACACTGTACAAATAAAGAGAAGGCAAAATAATAAGATACACCCCCAAGGTCAAATCACATGAAAGAGAGTTAACCAGAGCTGCTCAGAGTTCAGTGACTTTAGCCAGAGATCTGCAGTGCTTCTGAACTGAAATCCGAGGCATCCACTGCAAACAACTGAAAAATAAGTCTATTTAAAGCCCGTATTGCACTTTATTAATTGTATTTTTGAATTGCTGCTTCATTTTTCCTGATTGTGTCTGCATTTTTTTCTGCCCTTTGAAATTCTGTACTACTGCTTTATATAGCGTAGGCTAGATTCAGACTTGCTGAATCAAGACTGTTTGGTATCACTGTGCTCTAAACCACTCATCTTACATTAAGAGGGCCTCTCTGCACCCTTGTGGCAGAAGTGTGTAGCTTAGGTTCCATTTGAGTTGGGGATTGCTAGAGAAAAGCTCAGTTTGGGGCTTTCCCATTGGCAGTTTGTCTTAAAAAAGTTGAATTTCACTTGTATTTAAGCCTCGTGTTTGCAGGTAGTTGCACATCACACAATGGGGGTTAATGCTGCTCTGTATAGATGCAAACACCTGGAAACTTAAATTTTTCAGTAGAACCCTCCCAAAGTCCCTTGTTGTTCTGCAGGCAACTCAGCTGCACACTGAGCAGCATCACAACAGCTCTTCACCCTAAACCGTCAACAGAATAAGCCCCTCTGTTAGTCCTGCATCATAAACTGATCTAACTTACCCACTCCCCAGCAGCACTATGGTATACACCTGCCATTAAGGATGGTCACTTTCCCATCATTTCTCTGGCCAGCCTGATTGACTTGGGCATCCTGAAGCAATGTAGTAACTGACTCGTATACAGACAACAACTTAGTCCTGAAATAAACCGATACCGTATGTGAGAGATGTAATTAAACTATCAAGTTGGAAACAATTCTCTCATGTAAGAAAAAGCAAGACATCAAACAGGTTGTCAGCTCACGTACTTCACAGCTCACACAAGTTTATGGCACAGCACATAAACCCACATATGCAGAGATACTCACTAGAAGCCTGCTAAAAGATCAGAGACATCCCAAGTGCAAATTATCTGCACACACCTCAACATATATAGAAACTACTGCATATAACAACACACATATTAGTGTCTCACCAAATAAGCCCCTAAGGCAAACACCTCAAAGCTTAATGTCTTGGTTATAGGAGACTCCATAGTGAGATATACAGATATCCCCCAAACCAGGCTGGACAAGGACAAGGTCATGGTCAGCTGCCTATCAGGTGCAGAGATCCATCAGATCAAGCATGTACTCCGGTCATTCGACAAGTATCATTATGACTCTGTCATAGTCCATGTTGGGGTGAATGACTTGAGATATACCTCCCTGGACTATATGAAGAGTGACATGACTGAACTCTCAGATTATATGTCCCAGGCAGTTATGACCCTATCTCTAAGCAGTATTCTACCTTCACCCAGGATGATGCCACACAATGATTGACTTCAACAATTATCATTCTATGGGGATCCAGTATTTGTCAGCCTGGGAAGACATGGTCGATAGGCCACGCTGCTTTGTCAGAGATGGTCTGCACCTGTCTCCCCAAGGCTTTCAGATACTGACTAAGTTGCTTGCCTCCCCATAGTGGCTTTTATAGACAATGTCAAAATGACAAAATTTCCGACATGGCAAAATCCACTCGAGACAAAGTCAGGGTTCTGCTGCTTAATGCTAGCTAGGAGTCTAAACCTGAAACTGCACTCCTTGGAAGTACTCCTCACTTTGGAAGATGCTGATGTCTGTGCAGTCACTGGAACATGGTTCAAGGCTGCAGAGAGCACCCCAGCTGTGCAAAGCTACAATGCCGTCCACATACTCAGACCTCACAATTAGCATGAAAGAACCAAAGGAGGTTATCATCTTCATTAAAGCCAAGTACATCTTGAGATTGATCACACAGTGTGACTCTCTTGAACTACTCCATGCCCCATTAACTATAGGCAAAACACCCTACCATATCATTTCTAGCCATAGGTCCCCCTCCATGAACCAAGAAAAGAACAATGCCTACCTGGACTTCCTGGAGTCACTCGCCATACACCCCAACACCTTAGTCATGAGAGATGATTTAAATTATCTCTCCATCGATTGGTAACATACACAAGCTCAAACATGCTTGCCTAGAGTTTCCTGGATTTTGTCAATGCAGATGTTCCGGAACAAATAGCCTGCACCCCCACAAGGGTCTCTAATGTCCTTGACATAGTACTCACCAACATGAGTGGTCACTGCCCTGCTCCCTGTGTGATGCCCTCCCTGGTAAGGTCGGACCATAAATCAGTCTCATTCAAAGTAACTATTGGACCCCACCCACAAAGAAGTAAAAAAACTAAGGCACTTCTTCAGAGCAAACTACAGCCACTAAGGGATGGTATAAAAAGTGTTATACTCCCTGCAATCACAGGCAGTAATGACTCCTATGCCGAGATGTACAGAAATGTGCTGTATAATCATCTTAGTGACTGTATAGACTCGGCTGTACCTGACTAGATTAAAACCAGGCCCTTCCAAAAAAACAAACCACCTTGGTGGACATCTAGTATAAACAGATTGTATAACAAAAGGAAGAAACTGATGTGCAAGAACAAGAGGCAACTGCCTCTGCAGAGAAGAATTCTCTCCACAGACTGAACAAGCAAATCAGAAGTCTTGTAAAGTCTGCTAAAGCTAATTATGAAGCCAAAATAGGATCCCTAGCCAAAGACAATCATAAGGCATTCTTTAACTATATCCAAAATATAAAAGGGAATGCCCAGCTATGTGCCCAATTGGTAGTAGATGATACCACTCACACTATACCGGAGGAAATTGCCAACCTGCTAGCTGACAGACTTGGTGCAAACTTCTCTCCCCTGTCCCCGCGAGACATACCCCACAGCATACTTGACTCCAGTTTTCTACCTAGTATCTCTAGAGATTAAATCATATCTGCACTCTCCAAGGCCAAAAACATGGCCTTAATGGGACCAGATAACATCCCAGGTTGCTTACTAAGTAATCTAAAACAGGACCTAGCTGACCCACTTGCCATTCTCTTTAATGATAGCCAGAGAACTGGCTTTGTACCAGCAGAATGGAGAACAGCAACAGTAATCCCCTTGCATACTTGCATAAAGGGGGGCCATCAACCGACCCTGGGAACTATAGAGCCATAAGTCTAATTAGTCTCATCTGCAAGACCATGGAAAGGATCATCATGGACCTTATCAACAAGGACATAGGCAACCTTCAGACTCTAGACCCAACCCAGTTTGACTTTATTAAGGGCAGATCGTGCTTACTGAATCTGGTACACTTCTTCGAGAAAGTCACCAAAGCCCTGGATGAAGGTAAGACAGTGCATACTGCCTATCTGGACCTAGTCAAAGCCTTTCACAGAATCCCCCACTCAGGTAACATTGAAAAACTCTCCCAGCTAGGTGTTAACCTTGACATCACTAGATGGGTAGCTAACTGGCTAACCACAAAACACATACTGTTATAGCTGGTGACTCCACCTGTACCAGTAGACCCGTCACCAGTGGCATACCACAAGGATCTGTACTGGGCCCTTTACTATTTAGAATTTTGTTTCTCGGAAGTCCAGGCTAAAGTAGATGGCCTTTGGCTTACTAAGTTCACTGATGATTGTAAACTAGGTGCAATCATTGAGTCCACCCCCCCCCCATAATATTAACATATTACAGGAGGGGCTAGCACAAACAAATGACTGGCGCCAAAGTCATGGTCTAAAACTAAATGCAAAAAAGTGCACTATTATCCCATTTGGCAAAGAGGATTCCCCACTAATTACAATATTGACAGCACCCCTCTAAGTTCAAACCCAGTGGTGAGGGATCTGGGAACACAGGTCGACATCAATCTGAACTTTGAACACCAATTTTCCACAGTGGTAAGGAAAGCCTTCTACATTGTGCATCTCCTAAGTAAAGGCATCATATCCAGGTCTAAGGATGTTATAAACCCACTTTATTCGACACTATTCAGACCATTAATAGAGTACAATGCTCTCTTTTGCATGTATCTCACCAGACACCTGCAGCAGTTGGACAGACCACAGAGGTTTGTCACTAAGAGGATACAGGGCCTCCAAACCATGACCTACATGGGCAGACTGAGATCCCCGTCACTGTACTCTGCATCATACAGGCTACTGAGAGTCAACTTGTACCAGACCTACAGGGTAATTTATGACCCCAACCTGATGGAAATTATGCACGTCCACAAATCAAATAGCACTAGAGTCACTCACTGTAGGGATCTCAATCTTGCCAGTGAGATTAACAGAATACACCGAAGAGACAAGTGTGTCTCCCAGAGATTGCTGCTGCCCTGGAATAAACTTCCATTTCATGTGAAGCAGAGGTCCTCAATGACCTCAGTCAAGCTTAACCTAGACAAATGGATGAGTGACCGCAAATTCACCCCGGGGGTAGCACCCATGCCCCTCATGGACAGGGGTAGTAGATGCTGATCTGTAAAGTACATCCATCTAACAAAGAACAATTGGAGCAACCCAGGATTAACATGGCTAGGCTTATAAAGGCTCTAGGGCTGCTAGCCTAGTAACCTCCTATGAACCTATAAAGCTATAAGAAACCAAAGCATGTTGTAGAGACTAGGTGTAAACCATGGAGCAATACACCACAATATAAAAATATGTAAAGCATGACAAATGAATAATGCCTAATACTAGGAAAAATAGAAAGAATACATGCAAAAAACTACAATGCCAAAATATGCTGGCCAGGAGATCAAGCTATATAAATAATGAAGATATAGGATTACAAAAGGTAGGCTTTAAAGGAAAGTACCTGACAAAAGCTAAGGGATAATTACTGAAGTATTTTAAGTTGCAGAATGCAGATTTTATGGTACACTATAAACGGAAAAACAGGAATCTGTAACTACTTAAAAACTGATAAAAAAGGAGGACAAAAGTCAAGTTATGACCATGACACCAGGAAGCCTCACACAGCAGCATGTTTTATATGACCCCGCGCCAAAGAATTATTGGTAGAACAGGAGTTTAGCAGGTATAAGGTAACTGAAAGGAGCAGCTTATGCAATGCCACATGCCAAAAAACACAGCTATGTGTGGATAAAGCATGCAAGATTTCCCACAAATTGCAGAGACTGACAGCAGAGCCTGGATGGAGACATGAAAACAACTCAAAAGGGAAAGAGAGAGTTTGTTTTGTGTTAAAATCATCCTCCAGCCTTGGTTGGTACCTTCACATGGTGTCTGTTGTTTAGTAAATCCTACCAAAGTGGAAAAAAAAAAAAAAATATATATATATATATATATATATATATATATATATATATATATATATATGATATACGTATATATCAATATATAGAGTGATATATAGATCAGTAGATAGACTAACATATACATTGTGAAAAAATAAGGAAAAAAGGACGAGCTAGGTGCACTCATCTCAGGATACAAAAGTGGCCAACCTTGGCAAAGGCACCAGGGTTGGGGCTAGTAGAGAAACTCGTGGAGAGTCTTCTAGGAATGGAAGAGATTTTGCTGCTGTGTTAGGCCCTGATTCAGTAGAAGGCCTTCTGTGGCAATAGAAAAGAATAGCCCACAAAAAGTTTAAAAACTGACCAGCTAGACAAGATGTCTGGAAACATTAATGGACACTCGAGAACAAAAATAAATTATGTTTTGATTCATCTCTGCAGCTAACCCAGGCTTCCTGAAAAGGGGTTACACTGTAAGAGCAAGGGAGAAAATACAGAAGAGAAAAATAATTGAACTAGAACAAATGGCAAATACTACAGATGCCAATTTGAAAGTCATTATTTGACTGAATAAAAACAAAGCAATATGTAGGCAAGAAAACATTGAGTGAGCTGGAAAATGAGGCAAAAAATTAAGTATTAAGAGAGAAAGAAACAAGTCCACAGGTATTAGCAACATTAAAGAGAGAGGGATGGATCTGAGAGACACTACACCTAATACGTTGCAGTTGATACACAGAAAAGCAATCAATTTTAAATAATAATTGCAAAGTCAAAAATATTTGAAAACACACATAGGAAAGGCATCTCTGGACATGGTAAATGTTAAAAACGAGAATAGCAGCACAGACGTCTAATGCAGTGATAAGTAAGCAGTTTGATACAAAATGGAGGAAACCAAAAATGAAAGTGACTGACCAGTTATACAATGAATGATATGGATGAGAAGCCCAGACACAAAGGTCACTTCAGAATGGTGGTTCATTGCAACACGTACAGCTTGAAGAAGTGACAGAGGAAGGAGAGCTGTGCAGTAGTAGAAAAGAATCACTCATTAATTCAATTAAATGCTGAAAGCAGTAAAGATGCCTCACAAAACAAAATGTCAGTCATTTAAAAAAACAAGATATTTCCACAAGGAGTCAAAAAGAGCAGGAAACACAAACTGTAGAATAAACTGTCAATCAGGAAGAAAACAATTAAAAGAAGATCTACTAAATTCAATAGAAATGGATAAATATAATAATACGTATAAAAGGCAGAGGATGCCAAAAGTGAATAAGACACAGATTGTCAAAAATGTACTAAGCCAAATTAATAAGGGTAATTAGTATTATAAAGAGAGATTCACACGATATAGCAGAAATTAACAGAATGCATTATTGTGCATCAAAACTAATAACAGTCAAGGTATTACCAAGAAAACATAAGTTAGCAAAGGAAAATAAAGGGGCAAACAGATTATCATCATGGAAACACTGACAAGAAACACCTGTGAAGCAGTTAAGAAAAGATCATTATTGGTAGAATGCAGAAAAGGAAATCAATCTAAAAACAATTAGAAAAGTGAATGAGCTAAAACAAAAATAGAGCATCAACACAGATCAGGATTTGAGTTGTACTATCTCTAACAACAAATTAAAAATCTCTGCTCAGGCTGAACACACTTAATACATACACTGAGAAATATAAAGAAAGAAGACAAATTATACAGTTTAGGGATAACCCAAAGAAATTTTACAGGGAGCTAGAACTGCAAACACTAATAGTTGAAATACCACTAAGAACAGAGGAATTTAATGCATTCTGGAGAAATATCTATAAGGACCCAGATGAACACAATAAGGAGGCTGAGTGGATAAAAGAAGTAAAAGAACAATTATGAGACTCTGATACAGAAGATATGGATTGGAATTAAGTAACTCCTACTTTGATAGAGATAAAGTTAAGAAAGGCTCCCAACTGGAAAACATAAGGTTCAGATGCTGTGCCTAATGTTTTCTTAACGATATTGTCATCTTTGCACTATGATTTAGCCTTGAATAACAACTATTTATATATTCACCCTGAAATGGCACCAGACTGACTAACAATGGGGGAACCATACTCATACTTAAAAGTGAACCTGCAGATCGCCCTAACAGGTATCGACCAATAACGTGCCTCCCAACAATATGTAAGTTATAGATAGTAATCGATGCAGCTACAGTAAACAGTCATTTAGATAAAAAGTCAATCATGACTGTAGAACAAAAGGGGAATAAAAGAATCATATTGAAAAAAGGGGCATCTTTTGTTAAATATAGCCATAATGGAGAGTTGTAAAAAGAACAGGAATCTCAGTGTGGCATGGACAGATCGATAGTATTCCTCATGCTTGGATTATAGAATGTGTACAGATGTACAAGATCCACCACACATTGGTAAATTGTATTGCAGTTACTATGAAAAAATGGCAACTACCTTTGTAGCTGAACCACAAAAAAAGAACAATTTGTTACCCAGGGGGAAAATTCAGAGTAATATTTCAGGATGATTCTTTGTCACCAGTGTTGTTTTGTCTTGCTCTCAATCTATTAAGTAGTTTACTCAACAGCCTAAATCATGCATCCAGTCTGACTCCAAGAAAATTATCAAGTGAAAGAATATCTTATCTAGTTTTTGTGGATGACCTAAAACTGTATAGTTCATCAGATAAACCCTTGAAAGAGCAACTAAAAGTTGTTAAAGTTGTTAAAGCCTTCTCAGATGACATAAAAATGTCATTTGATCTTAACAAATGTGCAAAAGCAACATTTGAAAGAAGAAAATTGAGGACACGAGAAAATATAAAACTTGTGGAAGAATGTGATATAAAAGATTGAAAAAGAAGGAGTGGACAAATATCTTAGAATAGATGAAGGGGCAGCAATACAGCATGAACAAATAAAAACAAATCTCAGTAAGGAATATTTTAGAAGACTAAAATTAATATTGAAACTGCTTTGACATAAGTAAATCAACTTGTAATTCCTGTTTTAACTTATACTATTTGGGTGATGGACTGCCCACAAAAGCAGCTGGATAAGCTTGACAGGAAAAGAAGAAAATTGCTCCATGCGCATCAAATGATATGCAAGAACCAGGGTTTGCAAAATTTGACATCCCTCAGTCTGAAGGAGAATGGGCTTCCTTTAATCGTCTATACATATAGGTTGGTGATTGTGTAATGGCATATATATTTACTGACATTGTCCGATCCAAATATAATGAAAAGTTCTAAAACACAAACAAAACAAGTTCAAGATGACCTTTATGCTTAGGTTAACTGAAGCTTTTAGGACAAAAGTAGGCATGGAAATCCAACCAAATGTGGAGAAAAAACAGGTGCCATTAGAAAGTGCAAAAAGAATGAGGTGAGGAAAAAAGAAAAGATAGATGGAAAGATCCCACCTGTAGCAAGAAGAACAGAGATGTACTGGAACAGCCACAAGTGGACCAAGAGTTGTCATGCGAATGGTTTAGATGGGGTAAATTTAAGCCAAAAAATGAAAGGTTAATACTGTCAGACTAAGATAGTGGATTACGTACTAAATTATTCCTGACACAATAACAAAAAACCCAACTCATTGTCAGTTCAAAGTGCTCCTAAAGGTACATCTGACTAATCATTGGCTGTGCTCTTGCTACCCCCATGGATAAATAACTAACCCACATCAAATTCTGACCACAACCCATCTACTATCTCTAATTTTTTATTTGTCCTTATTAAGCACAGTGGATATGCATAATTGCTTGGCTGTACTATTGCCTGTTTTTTTTTTTTTTTTTTGCTTTATCAATTGAATTGTATAAATCTCTGTATTTCTTTTAATCTTGTTGTAAGTAATATTGTGGAGCTTTTCTCCCTGGGGTCTCTGCTGAAAACAGGCCCCTGGCCCAGTCGGACACTACCTGGTAAACAAATGTAATAAATAAATAAAAAAATAAAATAAATAAAAATCTATAATAAATGCAGGAGATAAAGACAAATGTAGGTTTTGTGTACGGAACAAGAAACAGCCACTCATTTAGTGGCAGGTATGAAATGCTCATGACTAAAGGTTTGTGTACTGAAAGATATAATGTGGCAAGTTTGTTACACTGGATATTTTGTAAACATTGCAACACAGAGGCAGCCGAGAGACACTGGAAACATGAACCTCAAAGGACTGTTGAAAATGAAGTAATAATGACATGGGACCACCCCATACCAGTAACTAAGAAGGTAGAAGCAAACAGACTGCATATTGCAGTTCAAAAGAAAAAAAAAAAAACAGAAAAGGCTTTGATTATTGAAACTGTTACATCCAATGACTATAGTGTCTTATAAACTGAAAGACACAAATTTGTAAAATATCAGGACTTGCAAACAAAAACTACAGCAATGTGGGCTAAGGATGCACCAGATGTAATATCTTCAAACATATCTAAATATGCTACTGATAAAAGTAACCTCTTATGAACTGCAAAAAGAGCCCATTCAGGATGCATTGTGGGTGCTGAGAAGAGCACTTGTATCAAATGTCACAGACTGAAGCAAAACTGATTTCATGAACCTTAATTACATCCTTTTTCCTGTCTTGGGTGGCGAAAGCCAGGGTACATTTTTTGGCTAGGCTTATACAGATCCTAGGGCCAGTAGCCTAGTACCTACCTATGAACCTATGAAGGTATGTATAAACCTAAGCATTTGGAGAAATGAAAGAATACAGAGTAATAAACACCTTAGAAGGGCATAGCACACCGTGGCAGCAGTAGTGGACACACTGATATAATTAACCAGCACAATCCTTGATGCATAAGGCAGATTGAAATATATGGTGCACAGATCTTATAAGGTGTAGTCCATGTTGTCACTGGCAGGTATAGCACAAATACATTCCAGTCAATCCAATGTACAGTGTAATGGACAGGGCCGGCTGAGTGTGCTGTTAAGGAATGAATATCAGACACCACAATGTACAAGTTAACAATCAGGGTATGGTGTCACTGGTATGTATTATCTGTGTCTGGAAATACTTGTAAATGTAACAACACATATAGCTCAGTAAAGAACAGGTGCATTACAGACAGCAGGTATGACAACAGCCAGACAACAGGACAGCGAATAGGAAATGGAAATGCATGGAAGAAGCCATGGTCATAAAATGAAGTAAAGGCAGGAGCAAATGAAGTGGGATTGATGTGGTGTAATTGGGAGTAGTATATGTAGAAGAAGCAATCCAGAACATTAAACAAATAGCAATTAATAAAGTAAGCAGTATTTCTGGTGTTCTGGTAGATTTTCATATTTTTAAACAACAGCAAATGTATTAAGGTAAGCAGTTGGATCCTTTAGTAAGGTGGCCTGGCAGTACAATAGCTATAACAGGGATATACATGGATGCAGGGATACAACAACCATTTTAATTCAAGCCTTACCTATTGGAAGAAGTCCAGCAAGTGAGCTAGTGGCAAACCTGCAGTCATAGGTTCATAGGTATGTACTAAGCTAATGGCCCAGGGCCTTTACAAGCCTAGCCATAGGATTACCCTGGCATCGTGACACTCAACCTTACTTCCCAGTGCCTCTGTCAAATAGAGCCATTGGAGTTATCCTCGGAGTGAATTTTCTATTTCCCATCCACTCATCAAGATTTCTCTTGAAGAGAGACAGTAAGGTGCTCTGCTTGATATTTATGGGAAGTCTATTCCATAGCATGGGCAGTCTCTGAGTTATGAGCCTGTCCCTCCAGTATGTTCTGTTGATTTTGGTAATGAGGTTGAGGTCTCTGGAGTGTGTGGTGTGGCTGGATTGGGATTTCTTTAGATGTAGCATTTCTAACAGAGCTGGGTTAGACATGGCTTTGTAGGTCAAGCAGATATCACCTCTAAGGAGGTGATATGAGACAGAGAATAGTTGGAGTATTTTGATTCTGTCCATATAGGACAAGTGTTTAAGGCCTAGGATCCTCTTTGTGAGGTACTTTTGTGGCCTCTCCAGTTGTTGCAGGTGTCTAGTGAGGTACATGCTAAATGGGGCATTGTACTCGATGATTGGCCTAATGAGGGAAGAGTAGAGGGAGACAATGACCTCTTTCTTCCTGGATGCAAAACCATTAAACAGAATGAAGCATGTTAGCTCATGTAAAAATCCCCTATCAAAGTAAATATATAAATACAAAAATAAATATGTACATAAATTCATAAATCTATAAATAAATAATTGCATAAATAAATAAATGAATAAATCTTGCTTAAGCGTTAAGTCTTAACCGTCTTTCAATGGTGCCCCACCCAGTGACCCACTTCCACTTGCAGCACCCTTAACTGTCACCCAGTACACTCCCTAGCATCTATGATAAAGTGATATCAGCTGTTGAGAAGCTGAGGTGTCAGCTAAATGTAAAGGAGATGGAGTGTTTATATGTGTGACTCCTTGAAGGCTTATAGTGGCCGAGGCGCTAGAGGAATAAATCTATCTTTTTGTTTATCTGGCTTTTGCTGTGTGGTTTATTTGTGCTGAATAGCAGTTCCTGTGTTCATGTTGAGATGGAGTGTTTGTCTTCTGACAAGGAGCAAAGAGTAGTACATGTTAATTATGTGAAAACACATTTCACAGAGATGTATGCAATTTACCTATCATGGTTTTTAAGTATATGTATTTTTAAGCATTAGTCATTACTCATTAATATGCAGATCATTGAAAAGAAACAATGACAGACACGTTTCTGAGCCTTTAACTGTACTGAAATGAATAATGTTAAGACACAGTTATATACAAATATATAGCATGAAAGCCTTTCACTACAGACCAGGTATGTGTCAGCATATTAATATTTTGTTTAACACAAAGGGTTGGATGAAAGGTTAGGTTTTCCTTGATTTAATATAGGCAATTACAAGGCATGTTAACTGGTCTCATGGATCTTGTACTTTTAATTTTATTTGTGGCTATAGTTATATCTATGTTTTTAAGGGATGTGGCTCCATATGTGGATAACACCGTAACATGTATTCAGAGCTCATCCAAACAATCCTACCTTGGTTTGTGATTTAATGTGGAGATTACTGGTAAGAGAAGTTTTATTTGAACTTATATCACTGTTTTTTACTGTTCATAAGAAGGAAGCCATAGCTTGTAGACAAGAAGATTTACTTTGATTTATATTTTGTTGTTTTACCTTTAATTTTCACTGTTGGTTGTTATAAAGGGATAGGTTTTAAACAGGCAAGCTCTAGCTATCCCAAAGGGCCTAGTCAGCTAAAAATTCACGCAGACTGCAGAGAGGACAATCCAGAGCTTATTTAAACAATCCTATCTTGGTTTGTGATTTATTGATCTGTACTGTTAAAAACGAAGTGCAACTGCGAGCATGCTATATTGAGAAGAAGCTCAACTTTGGCACAGTGGTGCAGCGGTTAACACTGTTGCCTCACAGTAAGAGGTTCTCCTGTTTGATTCTTGGCTGGGGTGACTTCTGTGTGGAGTCTGCAAGTCTTTCCTGCATTTATGTGGGTTTTCTCTGAGTGCTTTGGTTTCCTTTCATGTTACAAAGACATGCGTCTTGAGCGTTTCTCCCCGGGCCTCCGCTGAAAATTGACTCATTCCAACTCAGACTTTCCTAGTAAAGAAATGTTAAATAAATAAATAAAAAGTTACTGTATGCATTCACGCATGACATGAAGGAATTACGGCTTTTCTATGACTTTCAGAACTTGTACTGTCAGAACAACTTTACTGTATTTATTTCAGTATTTAGTTGTATATTGTTTGTTTGATTTTGTCATAGAAGTTGATTTAAGTTCTCTTTGAATTCTGTGGTGACTGATTCGGATTATTCTTTTCTTTTATAATATTTTATTCATTTGAAGCTGAATATGGATTCCTCAAATGAGTATACAATGAATGATTTCCTAAAGCACAAATATTTAAAGGTAACACCTGATAACACTGGTGATCTGTGTTCCTCATGTCAAAAGCTGGATGATTTGCCTACCATTATTAGAAGTAAATCTAGACTTACTGATGATGATTGCACTTGTTACATATGTTACTGACTGGACTGGTGAGATAAATAATGTTAGACAAAGAGCAAATAGAACACATTTAGGAAAGCAAGTGTCTGTTGTCAGTAAAGATCATTCAACTCCTATGAAACAAGATGATACCCCCCAAACAGGAACAAAAGAAACCACGAAATCCAAAGTGAAGCAAACACAGGCAGGAAGTAGTAAATCCACACAATTTGGTTAGAGGAATAAGTGCTTTTGTCCCAAACAGTTAATTTATCAGGAACTTCATCAGAAACAGTATAGATATATCCTACATCAAATTTATGTAAGTAAAAGATGACATCATATCCTGTCTTGGAGCCCAAATGTATAAACACACCCCCTAACATAAATATATGAATATGCATATAAACACTATATTAGTATCAAGAAATTAAGAATGTATAAATAAAAAACAATTATACACAAAAGGCATAAAAGCAATATAAAAAAGCAATATAAAATATGAAACAATTAGACAATTTAAAGAAATACAAACATTACTACAAAAAAACTATCTTTTGAGAGCTTTCAATTTTAAAAGACTAGAGATAGAGAGACTTTCCTTTAAACCTGGCCAGTATATGGAATTCAGGCTCATTTGCCATATTAATTCCAATTTTTCCAAAAAATAGGGCCATGCACCACCTTTTTCTGATACAGATACATTTTCTAAAAGAATAAATTTAAACGTGTCCTGGATTTAATGTGACATGCTTTGCTAGTGCATTCACTTCACAACAATCTGTAATATTTCTCAGATGTTCCCCAGTCCTGTTTTTGAGTTTACGTTCTGTCTTCCCCACATAAAAACAAACAGAACATAAAGTGCAATAAACTAATTTCTCACTGTTATAACAGCATTTACGGAGTATCTTTACCTTCATATTATTGATTGTAAATGTATTTCCTTCAAAGATATAGGGGCAAAATTTACACCTCCCACATTTATACATGTATCCCCCAGTAAACAGAAGGTGCTGATGCTCAAAGAGGTTTTTTAAATTAGAGCCTCTTCTAAATACACATGTGGGTCTATCCCCCACAAGCTCCCTAAGATCCCTGTCACCACTTAATAACTTCCAGTTTTTTTTGCAAAATGTTCTTAATATGAAATGCGTTTGAAAATGTAGTGGCGAAACTGGAATGGAAGTTCTGTTGTGGCACATGTGTCGGGGTATTAAAATCCAATCCACTTATAGCTGTTTAGCACTGCACAGAACTGGCAATGGTAGTATCTGTAACAATAAATCTGGTTATATTCTGATTAGAAGTAGGATTTAAGATCAGTAGAAATAACCCATCATGCCTCTTATCCATAACTTCCCCCATCAGCTCATCTATTAGATTATTAGGGTACCCTCTCTTAGAAAACATGTCTTTCAATTTCAAACATTCATTCTCAAATGACTCCCACAAGGTCACTATATGGGCTGCCCTGACAAATTGGCCTTTAACAACAGCCCATTTTTTGAGAAGGGGTGAATACTACTGTAGTGGAGGAAGCTATTGGAATATGTTTTTTACGATAAAGTTCTACTAAGAACCTATAATTTATATTGTCTTTCTTCAGTAAAATGTCCAAATATGGAATTTCAATATCACTAATATTGTGTGTAAACTTCAAGAATGAGGTCATGTTATTAATATAGAGCAAGAACGATTCAACCTTATCCCTTGGTCCCTTCCACAAAATAAATATATCATCAAGGAAATGGGTATATGTATGGCAAAAAGGAAAGAATGGTGAATCCTTTAAAAATCGCCTTTCCCATTCGAGCATCACTATATTGGCATAAAGGCCCCCACAACATGAACCCATTGCCACCCGTTGGGTCTGGAGGTAGTATTCCTTCTCAAAAAAGATAAAATTACTTTTAAGTATCATATACAGGAGTTATTCATACATATTAATTTTTTGTTGTGGAATATTCTTCAGATGTAGGTAATCACAGAACCATTGTTCCCCTATTTCATGGGGTATAACTTTATACAAATTGACCACATCAACTGTTATCAGTAAAAATTCATTTTCATATATTATTATTTTTTTTAAATCTCAGGAATCGACACACAAATGGGGTTCTCCCATTAGATATATCTGTAATTGCATGTCTAGGAATTTCACCAGTGAGTGGGTTATTGAACCCTTGGCATCCACTATAGGTCGCATTGGGGCTTGATATATGCTCTTATGTAATCTAGGTACCCTGAAAATATCCAGGATTATGGGGAATTCCACTGACAAAAAGTGTAGTTCATTGATGGTTATTAAACTGCTGATAAAGAGGTCCTGAATACATCCATTTATTTTTCTATAAGTGCCATTCATTTCATTTAATGAACTCCTGTTATAAGTGGGGGTATTCAGGCTTAACCTCATTTTCTTGATGTAATCATCCTTATTCATGATGACCACACCATCCCCTTTATCAGGTTTCATAATTCTAGTCCCCACAGAATGCTTAAGAATTTCTAATTCATCTATTTCAACATTACTCAGATTGCACTTTTGTCTCCTATTATTATTGTTTGTATATAGCATTCTTATATCCAGTTCACAAACCTTTTCAAAAATCTCTAAAGCTGGGTGAATGGGTGGGGGAGTTAAACATATTAGAGACCCTAAAGGGGTCACAAACCTGTTCAACATATGAAAAATTACATTGAAGTTAAGCTTCCTTGCATGTTGTTTGAGGTCAATTAATGTCTGCACTAAATTCACAGATTTACTTGGAATAAAAGTAAAACCTTTAGCAGCAGGTCACAAGCAGTAACATTCAATATTAAATCAGAAAAGTTATACACTTTAAAGTCCTTAGTATTGTTTAATTCAATAGACACAGGTGGTAGAAAAAATATGTTTCCATCTAACAGGCCACTGTTTAAGTCCATCATGAGTTCATCCTCTATCTCTTCCCTCTCCATGACCCCCTGTTGTTCCCCCTGTTCGACCGGAAAGTTCCCCATTGGTAATCGGGATACTGTTGATGCCCCTGGTTGTCGTTCATGCCTTGTCAGTTCATGAGGCATTCAGAGCTATAAGTGGATTGGATTTGAATACCCCAACACATGTGCCACAACAGAACTTCCATTCCAGTTTCACCACTACATTTTCAAATGATTTACTTCATATTAAGAACATTTTGTAAAAAAAACCTGGAAGTTCTTAAGTGGTGACAGGGATCTTAGGGAGCTTGTGGGGGATAGACCCACATGTGTATTTAGAAGAGGCTCTAATTTATAAAACCTCTTTGAGCATCAGCACCTTTCATTTACTGAGGGATACATGTATAAATGTGGGAGGTGTAAATTTTGTCCCTATGTCTTTGAAGGAAATACATTTACAATCAATAATATGAAGGTGAAGATATCCCGTAAATGCTGTTGTAACAGTGAGAAATTAGTTTATTGTGCTTTATGTTCTGTTTGTTCTAACGGTTTATGCTTTCATGTGGGGAAGACAGAATGTAAACTAACAGGATTGGGGAACATCTGAGATACATTAGAGATTGTTGTGAAGTGAATGCACTAGCAAAGCATGTCACATTAAATCCAGGACACATGTTTAAATGTATTGTTTTAGAAGCTGTATCTGTATCAGAAAAAGGCAGTGCATGACCCTATTTTTTGGAAATATTGGAATTAATATGGCAAATGCACCTGAATTCCATATACTGGCCAGGTTTAAACAAAAGTCTCTCTATCTCTAGTCTTTTAAAACTGAAAGCTCTCAAAAGATATTTTTTGTATTAATTATGTTTATATTTTTTTTAATTGTCTAATTCTTTCATATTTTTATGTTGCTTTTTTATATTGCTTTTATGTCGTTAGTATATAATTAAGTGTTTTTTATTTATGCATTCTTAATTTCTTGATACTAATACAGTGTTTATATGCATATTCATATATTTATATTAGGGGGTGTGTTTATACACTTGGGCTCCAGGACAGGATATGATGTCATCTTTTACTTACATAAATTTGGTGTAAGATGAATCCATACTGTTTGTGATGAAGTTCCTGATAAATTAACTGTTTGGGACCAAAGTGCTGATTCCTCTAAATAAACTGTGTGGATTTACTACTTCCTGCCTGCATTTGCTTCACTTTGGAAGATGATACCCATGACAACTTTGGAATACTGGATGAAAGTATTCAGCAATCTGAGGATTTGGAGTGTTTAGAAAGAAATAAAAAAGGAAAGACAGGAAGAAGTTCACAACAAATAACAAGGAAGCAAAAGAGACTGATTAATATCTGTAAAGTAAAGAGAATATGTACTAAAAAAGGACACTGCTTTGTTATGTAACACACAGATTACAGGGAATTATAACATTTTTCTATCAGAAAACCTTCAGTCTACAGAAAAAGGCATTATTTTTCTAAAAGAGAAGGTTGAAAAAGAGGCAAGGGGCAGGTATAAAGGAAGAAATCAAAATAGAATGGGGAAGAATTGAAGAACATTACTGTAAGAAAAAAGAAGACAAAGACAAATGTTGACTACATGACTCAAGCTGAAGATTTACAACACCAGCTGGATGAGAATTTAATACACAGTGAAAACAGTGGGATTAATAAGACTAATGGTGATGAAGATCATTCCTTTGTAACAATTGATAGAGCAGATATTACTGTATTAGAAGTTGAAGATTCTTCAGCTATGGTTAGAAAAGATACTCTTGTAATTGGAGATTCAGTTATTAGAGGAACTGATACTTATATTTGCAGAGAAGATAATGAACACTTAACAGTGTTATGCTTGCCAAGAGCAAAAATAGAAGATGTGAGACAAGCCTTGGAATGCCTTAATGTAAGGAAGTACGGATCTGTTTCTATTCATGTTGGTACAAGATCTCATTCTCAAGAACTCTCTGTTAGTATGGAACTTAAACAAACCAAGAAGAAACTTTGCAGTATGGAGGGTGTGATGTTCACTTCCTAAATTATGTTATGCACTTAGTTAACGTAATAAAAATCGAACTGTAAAATAAAACTATAAAATACATGCTACGAAATAATCAAATTGAAAATAGTAGGTAGTCCACAGCTGAGTTGAAATGGCATATCCTTTATTGAAACACACAAACAAGCGATCCTAGTTGAGTACAATGAAAAGCATCAGAAACATTCCTTATATATAATCAGGTTGTTTGGAGCAAGGGAGTCGTTACAGAGGGTAGTTCTGTTAAGAGCAATAAAGGCATTAAAATCATTCCTTTAGCCATGTCCCCCTTCCCCCTTAACACCATAGTGTAATCAGAGACTGTGCTAACTAAAACTGAGTCTAGAAAACTAGAGACAAATTACAATCTAAGATCAGTTTATTAACACTTTGTATAAGCTAACCAACTCATCAAATTTTATTAGTTAAGCAACAAACTAACTAAAAAATGACACTGACTAACAAAAAGATCTACCAAGAGACATATACCAGAATAAAAATTAATAAATATACAACTTTTAACATAGATCACTTTTGTATCAAATAAATACTTCATCAGATTTGTGTGTCAAAAACAAATCATAATACGAATGAACATGTGTATTGATAAACAACTGAAAACCCAATTAGGATGAAAAAAATATAAAAAATAATTGCTAAGCTGGAAATACAGTGATAAATCTTAAAAATAAAGCACTAAGGCCATGGGGATCTGTTAGTGTGGCATTTAACTATAAAAACAATTAGTTTGAGAGTGTAAGACTGCACTCAAGAGTAAATGCAACCTTTAAAACAGAAAAAAAAATGCTAGGCCCATGCACATTGTGTGCACTATCAGATTTTCAATGCCTAAAAGGAAAAAGCGTAATAAAAGTGTTCAGTTTAAAATCTAAAGTAGCATTTAATGTGGAACCATCAAAAATGATTAATGTATACATGAGCCAACTAAAGTATATCCTTTACAATTTTGTAAGTTAGTGCTAAAACTAGTAAACACTGTTTTGATATTTGTTTTTTAAACAATATAAGAAAGTAATGTCAGCATTAATCAGTCCCATATCAGTCTTTTAAACAGTGGGCCCATTTTCTGAGATCTAGTATGCTTTTTATAGAGCAATAATAATTAAGGGCCATTTTTAAAAAGAGTTCGGTTTCAGCTGCCACAGTAGTTCACATTTTTCTAAAAGATTAGGGGTCTCCTTCCATTTCCAAAAGGTCCACATGGTCAATAATTTGAAATTTAAAGCCAGTGTGTCCTTTGCGTAGCTGCAGGTGCCGAGACAGTGTATTATTCTTGCACTTAGCTCTAATTTCAGAAAGATGGCTAGAAATCCTTCTTTTAAGTCTGTTGAGCGGGAACTTACAGCTTTCTTAGATAGTATAACTTGTACTGATGTTAGGTTGTATTTTTCACAAATCACATATAAAAATGATAGTCAGGTCACTGTGAATGAAAAAAATTTTTGGGTAAATACCTACATGGAAAAAATCCTGTTTTAAAAAATGGAAATGTGTAGAGCATCCATGCTTAGTTTTGGGCACATGTGTTCAGACAGGATGGTGTGCATTTGTCAAGATCAGGGAAGAGAATTTTTGCAGCAGATATTTTGCAATATTTGACAAACACTAGGCAAGCTTTTCGCCAGGTGAAAAATTTAACAGTTCATAGACGGTTGTTAATGCTAGGTTCATTAATAATATTTTTTTTTTATCAGAAAATTTGCTACATTCCCACAAGACTGATGTGATTGTTTGTGAAACATGGTTAAATAACAGTGACTGGAAACCAGTTCTGTCAGGGTAGAAATGTTTTTTTACTATAACGGACATTCTAACAAAAAGTCAGATGGAGGTGTTATGATATGGATTAAAGGGGTCTATATTACCATGTCAAAAGATGAAGTAACCAAACACGCCTTTATCAACAGATAAATATCGACCTCAGCAAATGCTGAATGGCCACATCAGCGAATTTTTTCCCAGGGGAAAAAAAATTGCTTGACCGAAAACACACAAACCAAACTTTCAAACTCTACATAGTGGGAGCTGTTCTCCCCACACCCCTCTAAACTAAATATACCAACTCTGAGATTGCATTACAGTAGGGAAAAGGGCAAATCCCTGATGAAGGCCAAGTGATTTTTGCCCTGGGAAAAAAAATTAGCTGACATGGCCATTCGGCAATTGCAGAGGTCGATATTTATGTGTCGATAAAGACATGTTTGTTTACTTTGTCTTTTGACACCGTATTATATACCCAATTAAAGATAGTTATGTGACCTGATGCTCAGTGATAACACTAATACTGTAGATTGTGTAACTGTGACAATAAAGACAACCATGGAACATATAACAATTTTTGGAGTGTATAGACCACAAACTCAAGTGCAGATGACCTAGAGGAATTCATACATTTCTTGCCTGAAACACGGGAGGGAAGAATAATATTAGCTGGGGACTTACATTTACCAGAAACAGACTGGAATAATATTGATTCAACAGTGTTAGTAAGAAAATTATTCACAATGTATATTCAGGAACAGCAATTGCTTCAGATTGTAAAAAACGTACCGGGGGACGGAATACTCTACACATTGTTTGTGTTCCTAAAGAAATTACTGTTACTTCAAGTCAAGTTTTACCACCATTGATGTGCAATGATTGTGGGGTTATACAGGTTAATTTGTTGCTAGTTAATTCTGCCAAACTGAAATCTAAACCAATGAACAGAAGGCTAATTACAAATTCTATGGAAGCAAAACAGTCACTATGTAAAGCTAACTGGAGTGATGTGTTCAAAAACTACAGATGGAATGTGTACAGTTTTGAAAGAGAAATTGTTTGAGTGCAAAAAATCAAAAAAGTTTAACATCAGGCTCTAGGCATACAATGTCAATGGGATATATTTCCATAAGAACAAGATAGCTGAGTAAGGTGAGAGACACAAAATGTAAGAAATAGAAGACAGATTGAACTACAACTTTG
Organism: Protopterus annectens; assembly: GCF_019279795.1. Taxonomy (NCBI): domain Eukaryota; kingdom Metazoa; phylum Chordata; order Ceratodontiformes; family Protopteridae; genus Protopterus; species Protopterus annectens. Next base: position 1,710,937,961 of record NC_056728.1, read on the forward strand.
AAAACTGGACAAATTTAGCATAGTATGAGACAAGATCAAGAAAATTTTGAACAAAATTTATATAAAAATATTGAGCATAATAAGAAACCTTTTTATAGATACATAACATGTGGAAGGAGTAAAGACATACAAACTGATAAACTATATGCAGATTCTAATTTTTTTTCTCAGACATGACAGATTATAAATATATTTACAAAATCTTATGCAAAACAGTTTGGCTCTACAAAGGGGGAGATAAGTTGTCCTAGTGACATCCAGGTAACCACAGATACTGGAATCAGTTTAGATTATATTGAAAAAAGAACTGAGCAAACTGGATCCAAACAAAGCACAGGGAGGAGTCAGAATTAATAATAATGACCTGAGAACACTTCAGCAAGAACTTACAGTACCATTATATCTATTATTCACTAGGTCATATAAATATGGGGGACATTCCTCAAGATTGGAGACATGGCACTTATTAAACCTGTCTTTAAGGGAAAGGGGAGTGGGACTAACCCAGAGTCATATAGACCCTTAAGTCTACTTTCATGTTGTGGAAAAATAATGGAGAAGGTAATATTGAATACGTTATTATCCGAACTGGGTAGGTTGGGACTTGAAACCATATATCAGCATACATATGTTGAAAATAGATCTATTACCACCTATAACATGATGTTCTATAACAATATAATAACAGCTATGAATGAAAAATTGTGATGTGATATAATTTATATCGATTTAACTTTAGCATTTGACAGGGTCATACACAAAACACTGATCAATAAATTAGAATAACGAGGTATTGATATACTCTTGATAAGATGGATAGCTGCATGGCTTACAAATAAGACATGGCAAGTATACGGCAACTGGACACGTGAAATTATTGGTTACAGTCAGGGTGTCTCACAGGGCTCTGTCCTAGGCCCTTAATTGTTTAGACTGTATCTTTGAGACCCAACATTTTCATATGAGGTGTTCTACAGTCTACATGCAGATTACCTAAAATTGGGTAAACTGATTGCACATTACAAATAATATATGTCTGCAAAAGAGCTTGACTAAATTGACCATTTGGGCACAGGAGAATAATATGCTGATAAATACATAAAAAACTAAGCATATGAGATTTGTTAGGCATAAATTAAATAAATATTTAATACAGCACACAGTGATTGTAACTGTAGACTCAATTAAGGACCTGGGTATATAGGTAGATCCAGCTATGAGTTTTTCTAATCATATCAACCAATTGGTTAATGATAGTTATAGAACAATAGGTTGTAGAAAAAGATTTATAAAGTCTAGGAAATCAGAAACAAAGTCATTGCTTGTTAGTTACATTAGACCCAAACTTAAACATGGAATAACAATATGGAAACCTTATAAGAAAACAAGCACGAATAAACTGGAAAGAGTACAGCGGAAATATGCCAAGGGTACCCATGGATGTGAAGTTGTTATGAAAGACTAAAATATCTAAATTTGTGCAGTGTCTCATAGATATCTAAGAGGAGATCTTATTCATGTATGTAGGGCATTTACAGACAACTACCTCTGGGAATGTTTGGGTTTATCAAAAAGAGGTAGAGAATCATCAGATAACCGATGTAAAGGATTCTATAGGAATGAGAAGTGTACTAATTGGTTCTCTGAGACAGCGGCTGATGTATACAACAGACTACCAAACTACATTAAACCATGTACTAGTTTAACTATTTTTAAGAACAGCCTAGACAGTGGTAACAAGTGTTTTGGTATATTGGCAAGCTAGAAGGGCATTAATGCCCATCGCTTGAAATATTTGTATGTATGTATATATGTATTTTTGTTTATTTTTATGTTTGGACTATCTCACATATCCCTGCTATATTGCTGGGTTGTTGCTTATTTATTTACTTTTACTGTGTTTTGGACTCACTGTATTATAGAAAGGTATAACATATCATTTGCATGACTGGAAATCCAAAAAGCTGTGTCAGAAAAAATATGACCTTGTCTTTTCACATAAGTAGATATTATTCTACTAACTTTGCAATTTACAATGAGCTGTCTCCCTGATATCTATGTCTGGGTAAATGCCTGGCTCAATCTGATTATCTAACTATCACATCCACTTGAAATGTATTAAATGCTGTCATTTATGATGATGTCATAAGCACCGCATGCAAGCTGGCAGCTTATGAGTGATAGCTCTTCCAGATGATATATATAACCTACCCTATGGATCAGGAAGTCATTCTTGGCAAAATAGACAGAGTATATTGTATCTGATTTTATCAGCACATAGCCACTAACTTGTGGAATTCATACATGATAATTTCTGTGGTCAAAAAGAAGTAGAATTTTCATGCATACATGTCTCAGCTTTCAGCTAAGAACTGCATCTAATATCCTGGATGTTGATAGCTGGGATCATCCTCAGAAGGGTGCTGAAATCTGCATGTGGTCAGAATGCAGAGGACTATGAGAATTGCAGAATCAAGTGGAATGGCCCATGTCCACTGTCCTGTGTATACAGTTTCACATGACATGTTGTAGATGTGGTACAGCATGCCGAAAAGATGATGCATTCTTCATCTTGTTTTTTAGCTATTGCCAAAATGAATACATTCCCCTCTAAAAATCTTGTCAACCATGATTTGAAATGCAGTCATGGTGAGATATCTGCACTACAGTACCTGTAGTTTAACAAAACTTTGTTTTTCACAAAAGATCTTTCTGAAATGCTCAGTGAGAACTTAGTGCAGAGGATTAAGTCTCTAAATTTAGGGTTTGATTCTATCCACCTCTATTTGCTTACTGCATGTCTCTGAGCAAGTCACCCCTGAAAAGAGACACGTGTATGGTGGGCTTGCTTTGTTAAGAAATGTATAAAAAATAAAATAAATAACACATGGCTTGGCTGGGATGGTGAATGAGCTCCTATCTTGTCATTCCAGTACCAGCAATTTATTCCATCTATGCTGTAAACTGCATTGCCCATCCCCCCATTAGAGTTCTTGGACACCAAGCCTTTACTGCACAGTTTGCAAGTGATATACCCTTGGTTACATTAATTTATTAGTAATAACAAAAAACGGAGTTGAAAAAGCAGACAAACCTTTAAAATGCAGCAAAGCTTTTGGATAGAACTCTTCTTCAGTGCAAGTAACAACTTCAATCAACAGACAGTTTTATAAAAATTCAAAATCACATGTGGCACAACCCGAATCACAATCCAATAACAATTATTCAATTAAAACATTTAAAGTCACATTACATAAGCATTCTATATAAAATATAACGTGCCACATGTGATTCTGAATGTCTTTAAAACTGTCTGTTGATTGAAGTTCTTACATTGCACTGAAGAATGGTTCTATCTGAAAGTTTTGCTGCATATTAAAGGTTTGTCTACATTTTCAACTCCGTTTTTTGTTGTTTTTACTGGTGAAGCTGAATTTTGGTTTATTATAATGTTGGTCCTTTTTTCTTACCTTACATTAATTTATAAGATCTGTGAATCAGTATCAGGGTTGTAAAAATACTATAACATCTTTTCTGATTTTCATTGCTCCAGATAGGCCAAGCTGCCAGTGCATAAATATCACAAATCACTCCATGAAATATTTTATTGCTCTGTGTAAATCATAATTAGTTCATATATTCACCCTCCAAAGTTACTTCATTTACATCTTCTGCAATACAGTGGACATCCTACACTGTTTATCTTCACAGTAAATTCAACAAACCTTGTGAACTTACTTTAAAAAATATATATATAGTTTTGAAGGCAGATGTGATGCCAGGTGTAATGACAGGCTAACGGAAACTGAGTTAAATTGTAATGTAATAAACTTTTTGTTTCTCTTCTCGCTTGTTTATCTGTAATCACTGTATTTGTTCTCATGGCCTAGTAATGTGTGACCCAGAAGCATAGCTGGTTCAACCAGTTAGACATACACCACTCCACAGTTTTTCCACTGAAGAGCCAAAAAAAAAATGCCTGTATTGCAGAGATAGGGATTGGCCGATTGCACCTCCCCAGCATTTTCTGCTCAGAATAGTTGTCCCTCTCACCCCGCCCTAGCTACGTCACTGGTATGAACTTTGTCTTTTTGAATATAAAAAACAGAGAATGTCTTTTGAAGTGAAGTGTGAATTTAACAAAAAGATGTTAGACCAGGAAATGGCCTTTGATATGTGCAATGGTTGCAGTAAGAGATCGCTAGGGAACATAGGCATCTTGAGCTTCAGTATTTTCTGTATGCATCCTACATATTTTTATTGCCTTTTTTCTTTTTGTGTACCATCCTGGTTTCTTTATTATTTAAGTAAGGTTCATTTATTCTGGGGATTGCATCCATTATTTATTATATATTTATTTATGTGAGAAGAGGGCAATAATTATGTACACTGTTGATTAACAAGCTGTGTAGCACAAGTCTTTATTAGACTACATAGGTGTACTTCTAGTGAAAAAGATTGAGTGGGGTATTTCTATTTGGCTTAGTTAGAGAAGCAGGTAACTGGAAAACCCTAATTTTTCAGGGTGGTGGCAGTTCTACAGCACCAGAAAGAATACTGTAGGGAATTTAAAAAATTCTGACAGCCCTCTTTGGGAATTGTGTGTGTGTGTGTGTGTGTGTGTGTGTGTGTGTGTGTGTGTGTGTGTGTGTGTGTGTGTGTGTGTGTGTGTGTGTGTGTGTGTGTGTGTGTGTGTGTGTGTGTGTGTGTGTGTATATGTGTTAAAATAATTTGTGTGAAAGATAGCTACCATGGATAAGAGAGCACTGGAAGACATTGGTTCATAGAGACAGGGACCTGGCATGTTTGGCTAATAATGGAGGACATCCACTGTCATCCCTCTACACAAAGGTGGAGTGTCCACTGACCCAGGCAATTATAGGCCCAACTGCCTAACTAGCCTGATCTGCAAGACCATGGAAAACATTATCATGGACCTTATAAACAAGGACATTGGCAACCTCCAAATGCTTGAGCCCACACAGTTTGGTTTTGTCAAAGGGAGATCATGCCTGTTAAACTTGGTTGGCATTTTTGAAACAGTCACCAAAGCCATGGACGAGGGGAAGATGGTGCACACCGCCTACCTTGACCTAGCCAAAGTCTTTGACACTATTCCCTACTCAGGCATAATAGATAAACTCTCCCAGGTAGGCATCAACCCGTATGTTACCAGATGGGTAGCTAACTGGCTCACTGAGACAACCCACTCAAAGTAGGGGAAGTCACCTCTAGTAGTAGACCTGTAATGAGCAGTGTACCCCAAAGATTGGTCTTGGTGCCTCCACTGTTTGGGATATACTTTTTTGAGGTGCAAGCCAAAAATAGTGGTCTGTGGCTGACCAAGTTTGCAGATGACTGTAAGCTGGGCACTGTCTTAAATTCCCCTAGTGATGTGAACATCCTCCAAGAGGGCCTTACCCAAACTAATGACTGGTGCCAAAAGCATCCTCAAACTGAATGCCAAGAAATGCACCATTATCCCCTTTGGGGAAAATGTCATCCCCACTAATTATCACATTAATAACAATGTACTAAGTATGCAATCAGTCGTGAGGGACTTGGGCACCCAGGTTGATAGCAACCTGACGTTTGACCACCACATTGCCTCCATTGTATGGAAGGCTTTCTATATGGGCCACCTCATAAATAAGGGTATTTCATCCAGGAACAAGGAGGTCATAACATTCCTGTACTCCTCCCTTATCAGATCCATTATCGAGTACAATGTCCCCTTCGGCATGTACCTTGCCTAGCACATGTAGCAGTTGGAGAGACCGCAGAGACTTCTGACCAGGAAAATCCATGGTCTCAAACACCTGCCCTATACAGATAGGCTAAAAGCCCTGTCCCTCTACTCAGTCACACACAGACTGCTCTGAGTTGACCTGTGTCTGGCGTACAAGGCCATTTCAGACCCAGCCTTGATGGAGTTGCTGCATATCCGTAAGACAAATTCCACTCATGCAACCCACATGCAAGGCCTTAACCTGGTCTGTGACATTAATAGAACTTGTTGGCATGATAGATTTGTGTCCCAAAGACGTTCCCATCTGTGGAATAGACTGCCTCTCCATGTCAAGCAGAGTACCTCTCTTACCCTCTTTAAGAGGAACCTGGACGACTAGATGGGAAACAGAAATTATACCCCTGGGATCCCACCTGTGTACCTGCTGGACAGGGGAAACAGGTGCTGACTGTGAGAGAACATGGGTGAAATTCTTGGTTAGGTTTATGAGGGCCTCCAGGCCAATAGCCTAGTATCATCCTATGAACCTATGAACCTATAAGTAGTCTGTGTGCTACCTAGTATGAATGTGGATGTTGGAAACCCATACCGATGAAAACGGTGCACATTCCCTTTTTACTCTTGGGTCCAGGTTGTAATTTATGAATCAATTGCTGAAATAGACTTGTGTGATTGTACTTGCTATAACTTCACCCTTAGTTGCTAGTGGTGATCTTCAAACCCCATCTGTGCCAGCTATCGAAGCTATAGTTGGTACAGTAGCATTAGCTATTTTAAAATTCAACAGTCAAACCAGCGTAATAGGGCTGCCAGGACATAAACCAAAGTAAATCCAATTAGGAAATCTGCTCTCAAATAAATCCAATGACTGGAATCATACGAAAACTCTCTTTATTCAACCAGGGTAAGCGCTTTCACTTCGGAGCTTCATCAGACCACTACACCATAATCAAATACACAGATACTTAAATACACCTAACAATTAAGTTAATAAAATCTAGATTAATCAATCAATCAATTAATCAATTGATAAATTCAAGATGCATAAAATCTGAAACACACTTTAAGACGCATCCAAAATACACTTAAACAGTGTTTTTAAAACACTGGTGTTCACACAATATTGCCCCATAACACCAGATCAGAACACAACTACTGGAAAAACCCCATTAGTTGTCCAGATTGAACATCATACATACCATAACCACAATATTCACCTGCAAAATCTTATACACATATATATTACATAGAAATAAACACATATGGATGGCTGCAGAGGAACATTACCCACAGGATCACTTTTTGCAAGGTGCATCACCAAAGACGACTACACTGGCATATGTGTAGCATGCTTGAAGTGTCCGCAGTAGAAAGTGTCATTGTCCAGGTAAGATATCATCATACATACAATTAATATGTGAATGTAGCAGTATAACTACCATCACCACAATAAATGTAGGATTGTGCATCATTTGGGAATGTATTATAACCAAAAGAGTCTAACTGCAGGTGTGGTACAATAACATTGATATGCATCACACATGTCATAGGGACGTGTAACACCATAGTACACCATGATATGCAGCAGACAGCAGCAGCAATACTGACAACATTGCAAGGGCCAACTTCAAAGCCACATACCTAATATGGAACATGCCTGACCTGGAATGTCATACATAATGCAACATTATAATGCACAGGTGTGTGTGCAACAACAACATGAGCCAGCCAGATGAACAAATATGGTCATGTCAGCAAAGCGGCAGTGACAGGCATTACACATCAGCCATGGAGCATGCATCATCAAAGCAGTATGGCATTGGACATCGGCCATGGAGCATGCATGATCAAAGCAGTATGGCGACATAGGTATATATGTGTAAGCATGTGTGCAAAGGCTCACATGGGAAGTACATGTTAGCAAGAGGATAACAAAGGTAAAAATGTAAACAGAGGTGAACACTGTGCCAAGTGGGAAACATGTGCAATACCAGTATAAAATGCCACAATTATGACTGGTATGCACAATGAAGTGTACCTGAGCATGCAGTTGTAACAGACAACAATGAAATGTGTTATGTTTAAATTAATGCAGTATGAATAAGGTAATATGATGATGACTGGGAGAAATTTTCTCCATATGTCAACTGTCAAGAGCTGCTAAAATGGAAACATGGTGATTGTCAAAATAAAGTAGTGCAGTTGTCAGTAATTTACCTAAAATAGAACAAAAACAAATATGTACAACATAACACAACATGAAGGCAGTCACTAATGTCAGATAAATGAGCAGAAAATGTTCAATGTTCCTTATACATGTTTAAAGTCTCAAGAGGCCCTCAATGAATTTGCCACCAGAATAAACCAGAACAAAAGCCCTAATACCAGCACAAACTTCCAAACTGTTCTTAAATTAAATAATTGACCCAGACTTCTTAATTTTTAAGTGGAATAATATTCCACCAGCCAGGAAGCCTCCCCAAAAATGAATTATACTACCAGCAGTCTTACCTAGTTTAGAATTAATCATTAGATTTTTATTTTTTGTATCAAATCAATGACACATACTTGCAAGCTAGAGACTGCCTTCCCAATCAGAAACTGATATCAGAATATAGGCAAAGAGAAGGGGATAGGGGAATCCTAAGTGAAAGACCTGCTCTGGTAGAAGTTTTAGTTGAATCTAGCACAGAAGCTGCTGTTAAAAGAATGGATAATTAGTAAGGCATATACAATATTGCAAAATAACTATAGGAATCAATAAGAGGAGGTTATAAAAGATTGCAAAGAGAGACTGGATAAGCATTTCACAAGGAAACAATGGGAGGACATATGTATGGCTCCCAAGTGTATAACAAAGTCTAGAATATTTAGGATTTTTGCTTAGAGGTGTTTGCATATGTATATTTACACCCTGAGTAGACTGCAAAGAAGTTTTCCTCAGGTAGATGGCAAATATTGGAGGTGTGATGGAGAAGAAGCAGGTAAATGGGGCCATTTGATTTGGGAGTATAATTCCCTAGAGAGTACGCTTCTATCAAATTGGGTGAGAAAATGAGTGTAACTAAGAAAATGAGTTTTTGAGCTGGGATACAAGATCTGAATTGTCTAGACATAGTAAGGCCTTGCTAAGTTTAATTCTGGTGGCTGCCAAAAAGCAATTAATAGACAATGGAAATCAAACCCCTGGATTTACTAATCTTCCATGCAGGACTAATTTAGTCCTGCATGGAAGTGGCAGTTTAAGAGGAGGATGGCAGCGGTCATGCATATTAATGAATGTGCGCTGCCTGATCTCCTAATGCTACATGGAGCATGGACGAGTGCAGGGGATGTGTCTGAGAGCAGAGGTCTCAGAATAAACACTCCCCTGGAAAGCAGAACTGAAGAATGTGTAAATAAATGAGCGAGACTACTCATAATTGTCCGCATATCCCCAGAAACAGTCCCCATGTGTTCAACAGCAACAGAAAAGTCAAATAAAATGAAGAAACCTCTTTATTTATTTTTTTTAAAACCCCAAGTACAGCTAACCATAGGTGCGCGGGTTTTGCCCATCTCTTAGCTATGGTTAAAGCAGCTGAAAAGGCTGAAGAGGATAACAAGGAATATGTATGCAAATAAAGCAGCACAGCAATAGTGTAGTAGTTAGAGCATCCGCCTAACAAACAGGCATTCCCAGTTTGAGTCCCACTGCAACACATATCATTTTCCATGTGAAATCTGTATATGAACATATTTTACATCTTATTGCCGTATAACCTACATAATAACATTTAAATGTGAACAGGAGTACTGCATTAAATGCACATGTGAAGCGTCAGTGCCATAATGAATAAGGCACTGGTAAGCATGTTTAAGCACAAATAAGCAGTAGTAAGCATATATAAGCACTAGTAAGCGTGTTTAAGTGCATTTGCATGGGGGTAAGCATTGCCTACACAGATTAAGCAAAGTAGAAGCTGAGTGTAAGAAACTGTAACCGGAGGTTAGCAGAGCTTACCGTTGCGCAAACCCGTGCAAACCCGCTTACAACTGCTTTAAAGTGCCTTAATCACTCTGGATCTAATGGCCCATGTTTTGCCCAGCAACAAAATAAACTGCCTCTGCAAGGCCCAAACTCAGGACCCTGTACACTATAGTCACAGTAGTTAACCACTAAGCCATCATAGCAATAGATATGCATGAGGTATCAGCAAACTAATTCTCACCACAGGAAAATCAAACCAAACATGTGAACTGAATCAATGTACAGTGTGAAGTGGTAAAACCTACTACATAACATAAATATGTGAACTAGAGTACTGCAGTAAGGCCAGATGTGAGATGTTATTGCAATAAAGTGTTGAAGATCCCAGGAGCCCATACAGCATACGTACACATGAATCAAGGATACAAGATACATATATAACATGTAATGAAGACGACATCAATGCCAAATGGAAAATATCATGCAAATCAAATATTAAGCACCACTAAGCATTGCACAACACTGCTACCCAGACTACTGGCAGGATACTACCAGTGGGAGAAACAGTGTCAACCTACAAAGTCTAATCTAAAACAAATGCATGTTCGTCCCTTATGGGACGACCCCAAAAATTCTGCTAAAAAGAGTCCTCGGGGTAACATACCATGCCTTACAGGCAAGCAAAGAAGGATATGTATGTTTGCAGACTGAATGTGTGGAAACCCTAAAGATCCATGGGGTGAGACAACGTACATGATGGGTCCTGAGAAGTGGAGAGTGGGCAATGCGTAGTGGTGTGGTGAGATTCGGATGGAACCTATAGAAAGGATGATTGATGTGGAGGAGGGAGGGAGGGGGTGAAGGGAATGATGGGTAAGACATTATGGGCCGAGGTGTGCTGGGGTTGGATGGACCCGTTCTAATGGGACCGCCCCATGGATGTAAGTGAGAAAGGTGGGGGGAACAGGAAGGTAACTAAGACATACCATTTCCCATGGCAAAGCACGGTATGAGTAATATGTATGTTGTATAACCCATGGAATAACATATATATATATATATATATATATATATATATATATATATATATGAACTGGAGTACAGCTGCCACGAAGGAACATATACCTAGAGTACTGCGGGAAATTCACATGTGAGATGTCAGTATCATTATGCATAAAGCAGTAGTCAGGTTAAGCAGCAAGTAGCAGTAGTAAGCATATGTCAGCACCAGTAAGCGAGTATAAGGCTGTGTGCGACGGTTTGCGCGAAGGTAAGCACTGCTAATTTCTGGTTACAGTGTCCTACACCCAGTAAACCTCTAAATTGCTTAACCTGTGTAGGCAGTGCTTACCCCCGTGCAAACCCGCTTACAACTGCTCAAAAGTACCTTAATCACACTGTATCTAACGGCCCTTGTTCTGCCTAGCAAAAAATAAACTGCCTCTGCAAGGCTCAAACTCAGGAACCTGCACATTATAGTCACAGTAGTTAACCACCAGGCCATCATAGCAATAGATATGAATGAGGTATCAGCAAACTAATCCTCACCACAGGAAAGTCAAACCAAACATGTGAACTGAATCTATGTACAGTGTGATGTTGGATAACTTGCCACAGAACATAAATATGTGAACTGGAGTACTGCAGTAATCATCGATCTGAGGTGTGATTGTAATAAAGTGTAGACTACCCCAGGTCCCCATACAGTGTTTGTACACATGAGTCATGGATACCAGACACATATATAACCTGTAATGAAGAATAAATCATTGCCAAATGGCAAATATAATGCTAATTATCTATTAAGCAATGCTAACCGCAGCACAGCTCAAGTTAGTAAGTGTAAGCAATGTATAGCGGAGCCAATTCAATCTGCCTAGTGGTATACCTCTTTAAGCAGTGCCAACTTTATGTAAGCAGGTGTGCCCATAGCTTAGCCTTTTCAAAACTGACCAATCATGGGAAAGTGCGGGAAAATGGCCGTATTTAAACCCCACAGGCGGGAATACTTCTCATAACTGGTTGTAGCTTCCTACTGCAGGCGGAATGGCTGGTGTGGGTGAAGGCACTCAATTTAGAGTGCAGCGCTAGGGCATCCAGGATTCAAAAATCATGGTATGGTTCCTGGTAAGACACCATGATTAGAGACTACTGCAGGACCAGTACCTGGGCTCGTAGTATAAAACAAAGGCCTGGGACAGTCTCACCCATGACCTCACCAGTGCTACAGGTATCCCCCGGACTGGTGAGCAGGTCAGGCACCACCATGCTGACCTGAAGCAGTGGAGGGGGACTGTACTGGAACAGTGGATCCAGGAGTCTCGGCATATGCCCAGTGTCCCAGGACTGAGTAGGTACTCATTCTACTAAGTAGTAAATAATTGCCTTGCTTGTGTATACTATGGATAGGTATGGCTAAATATCACTACATTTCTCTGACAGCTGCAGATGAGCGGGCTGCAAACCAGCAAGCCCATGATGCTGGGCTGCAAAGGCTGCATTGTGAGGCAGGTTAGTAATCAGTCTGCATGTACTGTCATAACAAATAAATATAAGAACCTTAGAAAGTGTTGTACCAGTAGAAATAAATGTGTAATAGTCTGTGAATAAAGGTATAACGCCTGGAGTGCTTCTGTTTACTCTTCTCTCATATGTTGGTGATCTATTCCATACTATAAATAGTACTGTTGTATTTTAAGCAGTGTCATCCACACCGTGGTATGCAGATAAAATGGCCATGAAGTCCTGCATAACAATGTTGGAAGTGCCAAGTGGTCAGTTATATTGTACAAGTTAGGGAGACTTAGACAGAAAACAGTCAAAAGCTGTATATCAATTCCCTGATAGCACAGTGTACTGTGATGTTAGCTATAATATTTTGTCACACACAGCAGGGGTTTGAATCCTGGGAGTGCTACTAAGTTGTATGCATAATCATACCCCACAACTGTAGAGATTTTGATACAATGTTCAGATAGAAAGCTGTATGCATAATTATACCCAACATCTGTACAGAATTTGCTAGAATGTTCAAACTGAAAGTTGTATGCATATTCATTCCCCACAACTGTTTCAATCTGTCCAGCATGTCCAGATAAATGGCCCTTATCACCAGCTTGGTACCCTGTTCCCCTGAAAATCCAGTGTGATGTTCCAAGAATTGTAGGCAGCTGTCAGTCACATATAACTGATATTCAGACGTGTTCATAGTCAGAGATTGTATATGGAAACAAACCTGTCATTCTAGCACCTCACCCAAGGTGTATGACAGCAATTCTCAACATATGGTGCATTAACACCTTCAGCCTGTCACACCTGTATGTAAGACACAGGTCACGTATATAATAATCTATAAACATACCAGTGTACAATATAAGGCCATTGTGTAGTGTAATAATACATGTAAGGGAAAGACCACTGCAATGACTAAGAATATTGTGAAAACTACAAAGATATATTAGTTGTTAATTGAACTCTCTCTCTCTCGCCTACCATATGTGCATAATAACCGATGACACTCCTCAACTGGTATGTGTACACTCCAACCTTTTGTTGGGACATATGTCTTAATGGTTTATAAATGTTCACATTTGTTTCTATGCACGTGCCATGTGAAAATACACCCATATTGGTGGCCTGTTGCCATCAGTGAAACCTGCATGCTCATGTAATGGCCACTGTTGTTCCATATATGCATGTGATCTGCTTGCTCTGCAACTGTGTTAATTCTAGTGTGTTGGGTTATTGGGAATACCTATGCATGCTGTTATAACTAATCCTGAATGCTGTTGACTGTTACTAACCCATATCTGTCATAAACCTGTGACAACACAGCTCATATGGGAAGGCCAGTCCCAGCAGACCCATCTGTCCCACCTCAGCTGGCCATGGCTAGCACATCTGGGGCCCAGCCTGGGATCTCCTCCTCCGTGGGCCCTGCGACACCCTCGGGTGGAACCGCTGCAGGGGATGGGGCTTGCCCCCCTCAGAGCGGGCAGGGAGGGGATCCTGTCACCCATCAACAGGTCTGGGCTGTGGGGCATAAGGAGCTAGATCTGGAGTATCAAGAGTGGCTACGCCAGCTTGAGGCTCGAATGGTGCTATTAGAGAGTGAGCCTGCCTCTCCTACACAGCCCCCAGCACAGCCACTTTCGGGGCCGTGAAGGTGCAGTGGTGACTGTCCATAGGTGGGGACCTCAGTCCCACTGTTTCCAGTTGGGGGCTCATGGGCTTGCGACTTCCAAACACCCCTCCCCGTCCAAGGTGTTTACCCCCCACATGTGTTATATACTGGCCCTGTATGCATCTTGTGTGTCTTGTCTGTTAATTTACCCAACCTAGCTCCCCAAATATACCTACTACCCCCCAACATCCCACTCTCACCTGAAAAAAGAAAAAAAGGGCACTCTGTTCCCACAAAAAAAATCTCACCCCATACATAGCTGTCCATTTTGCACACGTGTCCACTGGACACATGTAATGTGGTATAATTGGCATCACAATGAATATATGTTGTTCTCACCCCTCTCCCAGGGCTTTGAGGGTCCAAATGTACCTGCAAATATATTGTATATGCACAGCTGTTGCTGTAGAAGAAATGGGCAGCTATGAACCTTTCCTATACCTTCATCCACATGCCTAGCTATTTTCCCTACTATCCTTCCCTCTTTGTGCCCCGTTTTTCACCACTTTCCTAGCAACCCCTTTTTCTTTTCTTTTAAAGGAATTAGCATGGGGGTAAGTGGCAGTGGGCACTTTTAAGCAGTGGTAAGCAAGTTTGCGTGGGTTTGCGCTGAGGTAAGCACTGCTAAAGTCTGGTTACAGTTTCTTATACTCAGCTGCTGAATTGGTTAACCTGTGTAGGCATTGCTTAGCTCCGGGCAAACCCACGCAAACTTGCTTACAATTGCTCAATCTCTCTGTAGCCAATGTCCCTTGTTCTGCTCAGCAACAAAATAAACTGCCTCTCCAAGGCTCGAACCCAGGACCCTGCACTCCATACGCAAAGTGATTTACCACTAAACCATGGCAAATATACATAACCTGAAGTTTTCACAAATATATCATGCAGCACAATCAGTCAACAGTACAGGAAATGTATTATTATCACACCACATAACCTGTTAATGCAAGAAGTCTGGACAAAGTATGCCATACTGTGGGTACAAATAGGGATATATGTCAACTAATGCTCTGATACACTTAAAATGTTGCTAGTTACACAGTTATATGTATTAGAACACATATGTAGAAGGAGATGACGTCTGAAACACAAAAGTGCTGCCACTAGTTACTGACTTCAATGCTACGATCATCCATGACGATTGCCAAGTGAATGAGGAACAGGCCATAATATGAGCTGAACATGCATGGACATATGGACAGATATATATCTGTAAATGTAGACAGATAGACAGCTATATGCAGATATATATATTAATGTATGACTCACAAATAATCATATAACAGCAATTGTATATAGATACATACATATTTTCATATGTGTATATATATATATATATATATATATATATATATATATATATATATATATATATATATATATATATATATATATATATATATATATATATATATATATATATAGGTACATACACATATACACACACAAAAGGTATCAGTAGCCATACATATGTAGAAGTAGTGTGGAAGTACTGGGTGCAAAGTATATCCCTCAGTCACAAGCCCTTTAACTGGCACCTGTGAAATGTGTAGTGTGGCAACCATTCTCACAAATAAGAATACTGACATTAAACATATACCCACCCACAATTCAAAGGACATGACACGACACACAAGTATGCATACATAGATAACCTTTATTCCTGTACTATACAATAATGTATGCCAGTACTGACACCACATAAGGTTTGAAATATGTAATTAGTCATGAATGCAAGGCCCACACAAAACAGTAGATGCAAGCAATGTGTATATATACCATACTATGCTGTCCAGGCCAAGGCCTTCAATTAGTACAACAGTAGGAACAGGATTTGCCTTCAGGATACGTAACAATCAACAATTACAGATGTAATTCAGCAGCCTCCAATTACACCCTGTAGTCAAGCCCTAGGGGGAAAAGTAGCACTTGTGTTAATGTCACAGTATCTTGTACATAACATTGCTTATCCTAACATCTCTCTATCACACTTAATGATCCTCTTCTTAACAGTTATATCACTGAAAAGGTGCCATAGCCTAGGTTAATGGCATAGAACCCCCCCATAAAAGGCTGTACAAGGGCAAGGAACACTTTGTACCACACACTTACCTCAGGAATGTACAAGGCCACATATGTGTTCACCAGCTGTTGCCCCTATATATATGGACATGGCCCAACAGTTGGTGTGGGAGTCCATGACATGACTGGGATGACAGCAGTAATGCTAGTGGTAAATAATGATAGGCCATTACCTAACAACCCTTCCTGTATCACATTGGTACAAAGACTGGCATATATGTGGAGGACAGAGGCAGGAACATAGGGCCATATTTGCATTTTTGCTGTTACACACCCTGGAAATTGCTGGTGCTACAGGATTCATTGCAGCATACCCTTATGCAGGGATACAACACTGAAATACAAATGGATGTAGCCATGTACTTATAACACTCAACAGACAGACTTCCACAGAAATATTTGGGACAATACCTGTGTGGTGCACAGACAAAACCTAACAGCCAATCCCCCTGGTATCATACGGATAGGCCCACAGTTGAGAGCTATGCAGAGAGACAACATTCCACGAAAAGTACTACGTACACAGAAACCCTGTAAGAACAGCAAGATACATTGAACACAACAACACTACTCACGCTGTCTTTAGGTCTGGAACCTTACCCAAATGTGGATTTGGCCTGTGTCTGCAGGTTCTGCTGTAAGAGGTATTGCTACCTGCTGTCTGTAACACTGATGTCCACACACAGGAAGGATGTCATCTATACTGTAAAAGTGAAGGGACAATTCCCACAGAAGGGAGCACTTTATAGTACTGGGTTGCCATGACAGTGGTTATCTGAAGTACTACACAGCAGGCTGCATGCAATTAGCAACTGGTGGACACTGACTGGTGCAGGGACCACCACCTGATCATGTGCAATACCAACAAAAGCATGCTGCAATCTATTCAAACCAGCTCAATCACTCTACTGGAGGAACTGAGAGAGAGAGAGAGAGAGAGAGAGAGAGAGAGAGAGACAGAGAGAGAAACAAAACCTTCAAGAAAGTTCACAAAGCTCAGGGTTGTGTTACAGCAGAAACAATATAACAGGTATGTGAAACAGATATGCATTTACTGGCATGTAGTATATGGCATAGAATAATAGGATGTACACTGTGAATGGATGTATATGTGCCATCAGTACTTGTTCCTGTAATGATGTTGTGCTCAACAACTGCACTGGACAGTAGTATCAGTCCCTGTGGGCAGTGGGCATACCTGTTAAATGTGCAGACCAGCAGTGAATGGCAACGATGTGACCCATGATATCTGTGTTCTGTAAATCACTGTGGCCAATGGCTGGTGGGGGTATTAATACTGCCATGATAGACACATGGGTGAGAGACCACACCACCTGCAGGACAGTCATGTTAAAGTGTAGCATAGCATAGCATTGCAACTGCCATAGCAGTATAATATGCTTATCTAAAGTTTATCACCATATATACCCCCTAATGTTAGTCTGTGTTCACATGTGACACCTATCTGTGTTGCAGCAAGGCAGTATAGTTCAGCTGTGAAGTAAAAAGCGTACATGAGTGTGGTCCAGATGTTCATATGCACCCCACATACAGATACATATATGTGTGTGATACATATTCACAGCTGTGTATGTGTACAAAACCTCAGACAGTTATACATTTATATAGGTATATAAACAACACAAAATTATATCTGCACATATATGCACATATGTATATATACATACACACACACACATACACACACATATATATATATATATATATATATATGTATATATACATGTCAATACATTTTCCCTGCCATGACGTGTGAGAGAACAACAACATACCTACACACCAGTACATGGCTGCAAGATGGAGTGTGGAGTGAGGTGTGTAACCCATGTTGGGAACACATTGCAATTGTATGGGATCGTGGGATATATATGTTGGTGAAGGGTATTAGGAACATATTGGTATGTAGGTCTGGTTGGGTAACAAACAAGACAGCATACAGAGCTGGTATATGACACATGTGGTGGTTAAACACTGTGGACAGGTAGTTACATTTGGAATGTGGAGGCCATTGAGCCCCCACATGGGAACAAAAGGAACATGGTGCCCACCCATGGACAGTCATGACAGCATCTACATGGACATAAAGGTGCCTGGGCTGTGCGCTGGGCAGGAGGGACATGCATGTCGAACCTTGTGTATGTGTACTGCATGCCTCCAGGTGATGTAGCACATACCCCATGTCACTGTGGACCTCCCTATGCCCAATACCCGCAAACTACTTGGGTGACAGACACATGTCTGTGTGTGCTCCATGGGGGACACACCATCCCCTGAGGTGGTTCCACATGAAGGCAGTGATGGAACAGTAGATAATGAGGTTCCATGGTGGGCCACAGATGTGATGTGGACTGGTAACATGTACACATTAGGTTTGAGTGGTGTTCCTGCTGGCAAATAATCCCTACACATACTGGTGTGTAACTGTCATGGAACATATGTGGGCTGTAGTAGTCCACACAATCCCAGAACATGTCCAAAAGCATGCATAGATATCCCCAATACTACAGAATGGCAGATGTGTAGCAATCACACAGCAGGCCTACCACATGCATATGTGGAAACATAGTGGCAGTGACAATGGCATGCAGGTGAAATACCCTGTAACAGCCCTGCAACTCTAGTGTCCCCACAGGGAGCATGTCTATAACCACATAGCAGAAAGTGTTGTACAATACAATATATGGCCCAATGGTACACATACTGGACACATACCACTAGAGTAGTGTGAACATTATGTTGGAATTGATATGGTGGCAGGAGACTGATATGTGTATTGTATTATGGTAAACTTGACATATGAGTTGCTCAGACATATTTCCATCATTATATCTTTCAGGGAGTATGGCACACCCGAGAAACCTCGCATACAGTGCCGCTGAGGAGGAGATCATCATCACCAGCATCATCCACAACTATCAGCTGCTCTTCTCACGGACAAGCATGGACCAGCAGGAGAGAACAGCCATGTAGTCTGATGTGGTCTGCAAGGTGAATGATGTGGGGTTGCACATCTGAACTTATGAGCAGGTCTGCCACCATTGTAGTGACCTGCTCTGGCAAGTACAACGTTGTGCTGCTGCCATGCAGGGTGACCACCTTGTAACGGGGGGGCCAAAACATCCATCCCCCCCTCACCAGAGTGGAGGAGCTGCTCATCAGACTGGTAGCACCTGCCCACCCACAAGAGCGCCAGACTTATACGGTCATGGAGGTGGGTGCTACTCACACCACACATTGAGCATGCAAGTGAGGTTCCAGGGCATATCAGTAGACTACTGTAGTGTATGCATCTGTACAGGTAGACCATGCATGTGTGAGATGTGGGGTATGTTGCTGTGTAGTAACGATAAGCAGTAATGCATAAACTGTAGTACTGTGGACTTCAGCTGTTGTTGTACTGTAATATTGCAGCCACTCTGTAGCAATGCCACAGCTGTGGCCACTGACATCAACTCTATCCCATGTCTATTTAGGTACCTCTGAGATATCAGCAAGGCAGTGGCCGGATGCCCGTGAGTATGGTTTAAGGTTATGCTTGGCAATTCACTGTGCATGTCACAGCTAAGGTGTAGGCCATGTACACATCTAACACACCGATCCATAATGCACGCTGTACATGTGCACTGACACAGCACACACCTCTCTAATGGGATTACCAGCCTCAATCACATGCTATACACAGTTCCTATCAGACAACTGTGGCTCACTCCAGTGCACATTGCTCAGGCACAGCTGACATCTGCCCAACATACACAGCTATGTCATACACAGAGCAATTGAACATGCTACATATAACGACATCCCACTCCCTCTGCTAACACACGGTCCAGGGTCCTAAACCTTATCAAGACATTACACAGAACATACTGGAGGGATAGAGCCCTGTCCTGGGGAATCACCACAGTCTGGAACAGACTACCCATTCATTTCAGGCAATGCTACACATTGGCCCTCTTGACAGAAACACTTGGCAATTGGATGGGGAATGGGGAATACACCCTGGGCAGCATGTGTGTGCCGCAGCCTGACAGGGGCACAGGGTAATAACATTAGTGGGTGGTGCATGACAGGGAACCCCTGTTGCTAGGCTTATGTAGTCCCCAGGACCAATAGACCAGTACTCACCTATGAACCTATGTGTACCACAGGCAACATCAGCCAGGGCCCAATCATGGTCAATAATGGTCTCTACACTCACCATGGGTACAGTACAATGCCTCTGTGTTTGGTCTAATTGTAATCTACCACCCATACATGCATCACTGATGATGACATATGTGAATACACATAAAGCAGTCACTAAACACGTGTCCACACATGATCCAGGAACACACAGAGGCTGTGAGCAGCAGCAGAAACACACCTGACACACAGAGACACATCCTGCAATGGTGTGTACACCCGTGAGGTATGGTGCACAGTACATGCCAGACTGCTGAACAGATGCACAGCAATGCTGTGGACATGGGTGCAGTGAGTTCCAGGGGGAGGGCCATCACCTACAAACAGAAGCCATGCATCACAACCATGTATAATGTTGGTAACAAGGATTGACTACAGTTGCGCTGCATGCTGTTCAGCCCCACATATCCTGCATGCTGACATGTGTGTAATTACAGGTATGTGTGTGTGATACTGTACTGCACCATTGCCTGCTATTGTGTATGTTATGGGGTTGCAGGAGCTGTCTGTAGGTGTTGTCTGGGGTAGTGTATGGGTTGCCATGTATGTCGACTGCATGTGTGTATGTCTGTGTGTGTGGCCATGTCTGCACACACATGTGTGTGTGTGTGTGTGTGTGTCTGTGTATATGTGTGTGTGTGTGTGTGTGTGTGTGTGTGTGTGTATTTACTGTTTAGCGGTGTTGTACAGATCTTACAGTCTGTTCCCTGTTTTCCCCTCACAGGTGGCGAGGTGGGGCTGGGTCCCCACTACAGGGAATCTGATGTCACTGATACAGACAGTGACCATAAAGATAGGTGTGTTGAGGCACAGGAAGGGTCATCACGGGCTGCAGCTAGGCCACCAATTGACAACCCACATGTATCCACGCACACAGTCACACTGCCTCTGCACACCTTATCACCCAGTCACACTGCCTCTACACACCTTATCACCATTGGCCCTAGCTGAGGGACAGCCTATGGTTGGCATTGACCAGGACAGTGTGGTATCTATGGCACATGTGTCAGGACACAGCAGCCATAGCCAGATGTCTGGTGGGGTATCACATAGGCAAATGTGCAGGGGTTCTCGTAGGAGCACTGCTGGTCATCATGGACCTGGCAGACGTGCAACATCTATTTCAACCACACGCATGTTCCAGACTGTCATGGAGGCACAGGCACAAATGGAATGGTACACCAGGCAGGGTCTAAGGGTGCAGAGGGCTCATCACACCTCTGTAACTGACAGCATCTGTGACCTAGCAGGTGCCATCTGTAATTACACCGAGGTCATGGATAGACGGTGGGGTGAGACATTGGAACTCATCCAAAATGTCATGTCCATGCATCAAGACAGGGCAGGATGGTTGCGATGGCCACATGGATGTATGCCAGCAACACCAGCAGCTGGAGGTCGCCGTGGATGTCCAAACAGTCACAGCCACTCCTGTAGTGCCAGTACCAGCCCTAGCACTGTGGGGGGGGCTGTCCACAACCCGTCATAGCAGACCATGTGCACTTGGTCCTGGCCAGTCCCAGGAGGGACCTAGATCCAGTGGATGTCTGTCAAACTCGGGGGACAGTAGTCCGTCGGGCTCTGTACCCAATACTGCCTGTAGCACCCCTGCCAGGCACATGTCCCATGTTTGTGGCCAGAGACAGTGAACTGCAAACCCTGTCAGGTACAGTCTGCAGCTTTCCCACAATTCCCTGTATAGAGCAGCCACATGGAAGAACTGTGTGCATGCAGACACACACACATAAACAACGAACGTAGGGCAACCACATACCTGCACACACAACATCACCAGTGGCCCATAACAATACTCAGCCCCCTCACACACACACATATTGTTAATTGTATGGCTCAGCCTAGGCCTCTGACAAACCAACATTACACCCTGTGCATATAATGATACCTGTGCCACTGCCTGACATCTGTAACATCGATGCAGGGACAGGCTAACATGGTTCTGAGGCACAGGGTGACTGTACAACAGTGTAGCAATGGAATTATGTATAGCATGTTGTCAGCAGTAAAGTGAAATGTTAATATCTTGGAAGGTGTAGCTGTGCAGCCATGATGCATACTAGCTTTAATTAACAATGTTGTATTGTTGTCATCAGTATATGCTCAGATTGTGTTGTGTTTGCCCATGTGCCACATGGCTGATGGGTGTAGTGGTGTCAGCAGGTCTTCTACAGTGGACATCAGTAAGTGTAGTGGGTGGTACACATGCCATGGCTGGGTACAACACAAAGTGCCTTTGGTTAGGATGCAGTACAGGTACAGGACTGTACACATGGAGGTATGTCCCCGTGCAGGTAACACATCTGTTTTACATGTAATCCCACCAAGACAGGATAGGCACAACGACACAGTGTTATATATGCAGTCTACAATGTGGATGACATTGAACATGCTAACAGCAGGGTGTATGTCCCTCTCCCCACTCTACTGCGAGCCTCACCTAAGTAACATGTGTGTGCCAATGCTGGTGGCATAGCCCTACCCTTAGGAGGGAGTGAGGCACTCAACTACTGTGAATGGTGTAGACAACAACTAACAACCTGATTACATACACTGTACAGTATTACAGACAGCTATGTGTGGGGATAGATGCAACAGTAACTGCAATTATGGCAGTCGTGTCCACAACAGCTGCACCCAGTGAGTTATAACAACCCCAGTAGTGCTGCACACCTCAACAGTGTGGAGGAGGGCATTGACACATCTATGACCTGTGAAGGACTGTATGCCCATGGGATGGCACCTGTGGTATGTTGGCATATGCCAAGCAGTCCTGGTGGAAACATATCCTGTGAACGGAGGTAGATCCTGTAACAACTGCACACATTCCTACAAGCGGGATGGTGTACAAAAGCCTGCTATGATCTACATAGGCATTGTACACCTCCTAACCCTCATCTACACCTGTCATGATCAGGTTAAGGAGGTATACCAGATTCAGGATGTATTCTCTGCCTTTGACAAGTCCAACATTGGCAGGGTCCTGTGTGTTGAGATAACCAGTGACATTGGCCATGGATTCATTGTTGGTATGTTCCATGTCCCTGCAGACCACGTTCATCAGGCTACCGGGTGGTAGTTCCTAGCTGACATGGTTGGTTTGTGGATGTCCATGCCAACATTGGTGAAACCATTGTCAGGTGTAGGGCTATTGGATTGTATGAGGGATCCCAGCTACTTACTGCACCTGCCCGGGGGGTTCCCCCAAGCATTACATGTCACTTGACTGTACTGCATGATATGTTAGCAATGCCAGCCTTACATCCTACAGGTGGGATGGAGTACTGTTAACATGTACTGCCCTTGTTGTGTAGGGTCCTGCTTATGGGATCTGCTAAGGTTGATATTGTATTGCAGGCCAGACGTATTTGGCTGGGGGAGGGATACCTATCCATGCCAGATGTATGTTATTTGGGTCTCTCAAACCCATCAATGGGGCATGTGGGGTTGGGAGGGTGGCTTAATGACTAAGGTGTATGCCTTACAAACACAGGGTGCAGGGTTTGAGTCTCACAAGGGATAACTGGCTAGGCTTAAAATGGCTCGCAAGGGCAGTTAGCTTAGTACTAAACTATGAACCTATGTTGTGGTTACGTTCCCAGTTCCATCTACAGATGTATGTCCATATATGCCTATATTGATATATATGTGTTCACCTTTGACACGGGGCCAATCATTCCTTCTAACGGCCCTTTCTGCAAACTGAAAGGACTAACTAACCCGTCATTTCTTATTGCACCACAGTTAAGAGAACTGCAGTTCTAAAGGCACCTTCGCTGACACTCGAACTGCCAGTTGGAATATATATCATAATGGCGGGTGGCATGACTCCCTACACCTCCCCTCTTGGGGGCTGGTCCTCCCACAACCCCCCTACTGTGATATACGAACTCCTAGTGTGCACTACAGTGGGGAGAGGCAATTATTCCCCATTCCCACTATAGTGGCATCCGCAGCCAAATTGCCTAATCTGCAATGAGCGAATGCATACTGACATTCGCACATTGCACATTCTGTGCATGTACTGCAGGATTGTGCAATATTGAGAACATACTTTAGGTCTACTAGCTAATGGATACATGGATTTCTCCCTTTGAAAGTTGAGCCATATATATGCTGACATATATGCATTCCTAGTGCTGTCTATATGTGGACATGTGGATATATACATATATATCAATGGCTGTATACGTATCTATGTATATATGTATGTACTGGCTTATATATATATATATATATATATATATATATATATATATATATATATTTATGTATATGTATATAGATATGTCTATACCTATATCTACATATATAGATATGTTATATCCATTCAATGATGAATATATATACACACACAAATACAGCTACATGGTGGAATACATTCCCTGTAGTGTTGTATACCTGGGCTGGGTGTTATGTATGTGGAAACATCATGATTATGTATATCTGCCATGGCTTAGTAGTAAATCACTTTGTGTATGATGTGCAGGGTCCTGGTTACGAGTCTTGCAGGACCTGTTTATTTTGTTGCTGGGCAGAACACACAAACCTGCTTACAACTGCTTTACTATGCCTTAATCACTCTCTATCCAACGGGCCGTGTTCTGGCCAGCAACAAATTAAACAACTCTGGCAAGGCTCAAACCAAGGACCCTGCACACCCTAAACAAACTTATATACCACTAAGCCATGACAGGTACATAGATATCCAATGTTTCAGAAACATATCAGCCACTCCTGTCATGCAACAGTGCAGAGAATGTATACCAACATTTAGATGTCTGCGTGTGTAACTATAGTGCAAACTTAACAGACACAACATACCCATATATGTATAGATACATATGTATTCAAATATATATGTTGTTTTACTAACTCTATATACATATATACCGCTATCTATGCACATATACCTATATATCTGTTAGCAGATAAATATATCTATATAGCTGTATATATGGCCATACATCTGTAGATAGCAATTGCAGATTAACAAATAGACCTATGTCCACATACACCATTAATGGGGTTGAGAGGCCCCACACACTATACATCTTGTATGAATAGGCATCCCCCCACAGCCAAACACCTGCGCCCTGCAATACACTACCAAGTACAGTCTGCCTCCCACAGCACATGTAATATGTTGAAGCCGTCAACATCCCCAGGATACAGATACACATACACATATATGCTGATACAGATATACATACATATATGTGTGTGTGTGTGTGTGTGTGTGTGTGTGTGTGTGTGTGTGTGTGTGTATATATATATATATATATATATATATATATATATATATATATATATATATATATATACACATGTGACTACACATACACACGCAGATATATGTACAATAAGATACGGACACTGCATGGGCTAAACATACTAATATCAATCATTGCCTGCAACATATACCCATAGAAAGGTCATAGGAAAGACACCACACACAGGTCTGCAGAAATGGGACTCCTTTAATTGTGTACCATAACGGTCCTATATGCCGTATCATATAGCTGTTCAATACTGAAAACCATATAAACAGAGTACTGCAACTGTGAAACAGTTACACTTATACAGTAGTCTGGAAAGGTTCACAACTGTTGCAGTCCAAGCCAAGCCCTTCAGAATGTACAATAGTGCTGACAGACTGGGCCACAGTGTACCACACAATCAACAGTATGTACTGTAGGTGTGTAGTTCAGCAGCCTCTATCTACACTCTGTACAAACTCTGTAGGAGGTAAAGACATTTTGTGATCATATGGGTTGTACCCGGAACATAACAAGGCATAATGCACAGAACAGTCTGTACTGAAGGAGGCAGTAGGCTTGCAGTACCCCAAGTCATGTAAGTAATTGTAATATAGGTGGAGCATATGGTACTGTACATCCACATACCTTGTGGCAGCTCACCCCTGATACCCCCACATTTGTAACAGCCTAGGTCATTTATGGTGCTCCCCACCTAGACTATATAATACAAAACCATATACCACTGTTACATACACTGGCCTCTGCAGTGCATAAGGGAGCACATGTGTTGTGTAGGTGGCGCCCACACTTATATGGCCCCAGACACAGTGTATGTGTGGGGGATACAACAGCAGTGTACTAATGGCAGCAATGGCAGTGTGATATACTCACAGCCCACTACAGAACAACCCCCAACAGCATGACAAATGTGCACAGCTTGGTATGTAGATGGGGGACAGAGGTTGGAACACAGGCATATATGTGGAACACTGTTGCCATACACTAAGCAAGGTGCTGGTGTTAAAGGATAGTCTGCAACATACCCTTAGTCAGGGAATTGAGGTTAGATACAGACATGGATGTAGCCATGTACTGATAGCATGCAACACACACACACTGCCAGTGTAATATCTGACACAGGGCTTGTGTGGTGGACAGACAACACATGATAGTCATACCTCTGCCCAGCAAGAGGTTAGACCAACAGTAGTGAGCTATGCAGACAGACTGCATTCCTAGGTACACTAGTATGTACACACACACACCCTGTAACACCAGTACTATGCAAAGCATTACACAACTCTACCCACAGTCTGTCTGTAGTTCCTGAACCTCCTACAAATATGTGTCCGCTCTGAGTGTGCAAGTTCTCCTGTAAGAGGTACTGCTACCTGCTGCCTGTATCACTGATGCCCACACACAGGATGGATATCCATCATACAGTGGTAATTCAATGTAGTACACATGTAATTTTTTATATATATATATATATATATATATATATATATATATATATATATATATATATATATATATATATATATATATGGCTATCTGGATAGGTATATGTACATATATTTCCACCATATGTCCTGGACATGGAGTGTAGCCGTACCCCAGCCCCTACAGTCCCAATGTCGTAGTGCAAGGGGATGTCGGGTATGTATAGCAGGTATATTACTAGACTGTTGCCACTGTCATTGGGATTGTCTTCACAGACATTGTGCGTGTGGATGCTGAAATTCGCTTATAACATGTGTGCCATTGGCTACTGACAGACATCCTAAGGAAATCATTGTAAAGTACTGCTGCTAGCATGTAATGCCCCTGTGGAGTGCAGCAGAGATATCAGCCACTACATATGGAACTTTGGACACACCCTATACAGTCCAGAGGTATACGCATATTCCCTTAGTGAACCACATGTGTATCAGGTCTGACAATATAGATGTAGACAGTCATGTAGATGGGTATAACACATAATGACTGGTATACGTTTGGCACTATAGGTGTTGGATTCACACACTCCTGTCTTGCCTGACACATAATGACTGCTGATACAGGGGTGCCATGGACACATACTCCACACTAGATATTGACATACATCTGTACAGCATCCCACTGCTTTGTCTGACATACATGACATTTAAGAGAGGCCTGGCAGCAGTACATCTGGCAAGTATCTGCACATGACTTCCCACTGGTTAAGTACACTAAGCTGCTAGGTATGTAACAATGCACTGTGCAGGCTACAGGCAGACTGGCTCAGCACTGGCCTACATCTCGTATGGGGGAATGCACATGTACCTGCATATATAGCAGGCTCAACAGCCATGTCACAGCACAGGGTAAGATACACCTGTGTGACAGTGCATAACCACAACCAATGTGAACACAGCCACAGCCACATATGGTAAGCTAGCATAATATTACAGTATATGGACTATCTGTTCTACACCATCCTCATATGTGCCACTCACAGAATGTCCCTACATATACTGGGCTGCTACACAGTTTGGTCTGATGGCTGTCTGTGGTATGGGACATGTGTGTGTATGGCTCTACAAACATGTACGACAAAACGGTACCATACAGTGGGCAGCATGTAACATCTGATAGAAGGGGAGCTAGGACAATGACATCTACCACAGTCTGTACACAGGCTAAAGTACATATTAACAATACACATACTGCTGCCATTCACCATCACTACACAGACCTGAGTACTGTACAAACATCCAAAGAATGTCCAGCTTATGTCATGAAATATAACCCCTACTGTACATGACATGTGTAGCAATCTGATATATCACTGGCTTATCAGATATGGTGACACTATTTATGGAGTACAGCACATATGCACCAAATCATGCACACCATATGTACAAACGTTGACAGTGGTGTGGTTGACAGCACATACACAGGGCCAGTATAGACATGTTGCTGTGATAACCTTGTATATTTTCCATTGTAATAGTGTTTGTTGCAACATATGTCCTGTGAGGGATATGAAGTTAGTAACTGTCATGGCCTTCAACATCTACAGACTGCAATCCTCACACTACCGTCTGCATTCCACAGAGAGATGCACTGTGGCTAACACATGAAACCATAGGCACAACACTGCCCAGTCTGCGATGACCCTGCAGATGGGGATTCCTCATATACATGGAACTGACATGGCAGGTATTACTACATGTATGACAGGCATATCCAGACAAACACTGTTAAACCAACATTACTCCAAATGCAGTATATCAGCACTTACAGTCTGTAGTCAGGTCAGGCACATCCCCCTCCTGTTTGCTGCCCTCTTTCCACAGTGTATGTTGTTAGAGGTAAACCCCAATCCATCTGAGATGCTGTTTGCCAAACAACAGATCTAGTTCCTGCTCACAGTGAATGTAAAGGCCCAACACCACCATGATGTTCCAAGGTATTGGAGTGTGTTTCCATGCAATTGGCTATGGGATTGTTACCACAGCTGTTCCACATGAAGTCAGCTAGGGGAGGGCTGCAATTCATGCAGAGCCCATCAGCTGATCATGAGCATCACATAAAATACACATGCTGCTGCCTAAGCAAGGCAGGTGTGGGTCTCCACATCCACCAGAGAGGGAGTGGGGGAGGCAGACAGAGGCAAATACATGTCAGGGAGGGGTTGGAGTGTAAAACTGAAGCATGTTTGTGTCACACACTTACCAGCACAGGGTATCAAACCCCCGACAACTATGTAGTGCTATCACA
Source organism: Protopterus annectens (assembly GCF_019279795.1). Taxonomy (NCBI): domain Eukaryota; kingdom Metazoa; phylum Chordata; order Ceratodontiformes; family Protopteridae; genus Protopterus; species Protopterus annectens. Next base: position 1,710,967,171 of record NC_056728.1, read on the forward strand.
GTTCGATGCAGTTATTTGATGCATCACATGGGTTACCTGATGTGGAGCACTCAGAACATATATGTGAGGGTGAGTGACATCTGCAACAGGGATACAGTAGATATACGGTAGGTGTCGTACACATGCCTGTCTGCATGAACAGGTGCCAGCGTCAACACAGGCACACTCACACAGGGATGCACGCACATTAACACACTTGGCAGGGCCAGGAGTGCAACTCATCACTAGTGGGATTGCCACAACACATCAATGTGCTGGTATCACATGCACCACACGGGTCATACGGAGGCGGTATGGGCAAAGAGTATGAGGAGATGTCAGACATCGGACAGCATGCTTCAGTATGCCCTGGGGGGTTGTAGTGAGTGTGGATGTGAACATACGTACCATACAACACACACACAGGGTGCAGGTTCTGACATGCATGGGTGCATGTCTACATGGGTGTGTGGTGGTCAACTGTGCCAGCAGGCTGTACAAGGGTAGGCAATGGGCATACCTTGGTATCAGGCCACATGATAATGGGCTGCATTGTGGCTCAGGCCTGTAGTTACTGCATTTGCCCAAACAGGTGTGTATTGCATCCCCCATCCAGTCACCTGGGTGACTATTGTGTGTGACCAATGCTGTACACCACATGCCATGTATGTGTTCCTTAGTCCATGACATAGATGGTGCCTGGGATGTGCACACCTCCCACATGCATATAAAGTGACATCTGGAACTGTACCTGGAGTGTCTGGGCCATGTTGTGAACACAGATTATCATCAGATGTGCCAGTCTTGCCCACCTGTGGCAGGAACTGCTAATGGGCAGCAGGTTTACCCTTCACCTACATTGATGGCATGCCAACGGCATTCCCTGATGTCAGTGTCATCTGTCCATACAGGACATGTTGTCAGGCATGGTATGTCCGTTGTGAGTCACATGTGAAGGCACCACAGGTGGTGCAGGTGTCCATTGGGGAACATGGCAGAGGTGCACTGTCTGCATGTACATGCATATTGGACAGATGGGCAGGGTGACATGTCCTCTGTAGCCCACTGCTATCACTGCATAGCTACTATCAGTGGCCAATATGCAGTGTACTACCCACATATTGGGTGCTGCCTAGGCACGTGTGTTCATATGACACATGGGTTGAGTGTGTGTGCTCTGGGTAATAGTAGGGTTGCTAACTTGGATTGCCTGGCCTTGATGTCACATGTATGTGTATGGCTTTGCACCCCAGCCTCCCAGCTAATTTATCATCTGTTATCCCTGTATGGTTGACATTGTGATATATAGTAGTGCCACCATAAAAGAAATTAGTAAAACCCCCACCACATTGCCCACATTCACCTCTACACAAGATACAAGTTACAAGCATACACACACATGTCATGTCTGGGAGTACTAACTACTTTATTACATTACAGCTCTACGCAGTTATAGTATGTGTCACAGACATTACTGGAGTACTATTTTCCCAAAGGTGTATTTCACAGTGAATGACATCTGCAGGATTGCCAAAGCAGGGCATTTCAACTGTACTGCAAGTGACTAGCCTAAAATGCATTGCTCCCTACACAGACAGTGAGACACACACGAAACATCCACAACTGATATGTGTGGGTATAGAACCCTTGACCGAAGTCTATATTACAGTACAGAATGGAGCTGTTATGGGATGCACCACAGGAATTGCTATAGACAACCTTCCCCAAAGGTGTATTTCACATTGAATGACATCAGCAGGTTTACCAAAGTAGGGCATTTCAACTGTACTGCAAGTGACTAGCCTAAAATGCATTGCTCCCTACACAGACAGTGAGACACACACAAAACATCCACAACTGACATGTGTGGGTATAGAACCTCTGACCGAGGTCTATATCATGCTACAGCATAAAGCTGTTATAGGTCGCACCACAGGGATTACTAAAGAACTTTCTCCCCAAAGTTTTACTTCACAATGAATGACATCATCAGGATTGGCAATGTAGGGCATTTGAAATGTACTGCGAGTGAGCAGCCTATGATGCATTGCTCCATACACAGACATTGCAACACACACAAAACATCCAGAACTGCCATGGGTGGAGATGGAACCCCACCACAGTTCTAAATCACACTACAGCAGTACGCAGTTACAGGATGCCCTACAGAGATTACTGGGCTATGACTTTCCCACAGGTGCATTTCTAGGTGAGTGATATCAGCAGCCTTGCCACAGTTGAGTATATGAATTCTAAGGAGTATGAGTAACCTAAAAAACATTGTTTATTACTTAGTCACAGACAGACAGAAACACAAAGACACACAGATTCACACACACAGCTGCCAAGTCTGGGCTTAGAACCTAACTACTTTATCACACTACAGCAGTACGCAGTTACAAGACTCACTACGGAGATTACTGGGCTATGATTTCCCCAGAGATGTATTTCTAGGTGAGTGACATCAGCAGCCTTGCCAAAGTCGAGTATGTGTATTGTACAGGGTGTGAGTGGCCTAAAAAGGCATTGCTCTCTACTTAGTCAGACACACACACACAGATTCATACACCAACACACACAGTTGCCAGGTCTGGGGTTAGAACACCTACCTCATTACTTTATTACACTACAGCAATTACAAGACATGCCATGGAGATTACTGGGCTATGGTTTCCCCAGAGGTGTATTTCTAGGTGAGTGACATTAGCAGCCTTGCCAAAGTCGAGTATGTGTATTGTACGGGGTGTGAGTGGCCTAAAAAGCATTGCTCTTTATGCAGTCCGACACACACACACACACACACACACACACACACACACACACACACACACACACACACACACACACACACACACAGTTGCCAGGTCTGGGGTTAGAACACCTACCTAACTACTTTATCACACTACAGCAGTACACAGGTACAAGACGCACTACCGAGTTTACTGGGTGATGATTTCCCCAGAGGTATATTTCTAGGTGCATGACATCTGCAGCCTTGCCAATGTTGTGTATATGAACTGTACTGAGTGTGAGTAGCCTAGAAAGCATTTCTCTCTACACAGGCAGAGACTGAAACATGCACACAGACACACACTCACACAGTTGCCAAATCTGGGGTTAGGACTACTACCTAACTAGTTTATCAGTACAGCAGTACAGAGTTATGGGACGTGCCATGGAGATTACTTAGCTACAGCTCCCCCAAAGGTGTATTTCACATTGGATGACCTCAGCAGGCTTGTCATGATACTGCTAAGGGGAGGGCGGTGTGTGCATGGGCCATAACCCATTCATGTAGGAGTTGACATGCCACATGCAGGCACACACAGGGTCATATGCCACAGGTACATGTATACAGCTACTAGGTGACAACTTCCTTGTTCAGTCATGTTGCACAGCTGGCACGTGCAACACATCATCATGCTGACAGATACTGGTGGCAAGTATCTGCAGTGAGTGACACCTGCATCTCATGTGTTTGGGGCCCTTTGGCTGTGTGCTGGGTAGGACAGGCCCAGATGGCTCCTTGTCACGGTCACCCTCTTCAACACATCTATGTCCATCTACCTTTGGCTTATTGCTGTGTGTTGTCCTTACATATATGTCTGTATTCCTATCCACCGTGTGTGCAAGGCAGGAGTGGTGCATACTGAAATGTGTATGCACTGACAACTGCAACTGCCAGATATGTCTGATCCACTGTTGTTTGCTGACATGGCCTTCTTGTGTTTAAGTGTGTGAGCATGCCCAGTATGGGCTTTCAGTATGTTGTTGACTGACATTACCTGCATTCCTCTAAGCATGTGAGCATGCCCAGTATGGCCATCTATATTGCATGTGTGGATCAAGTCCAGGTGGTTTGTACTGCGGTGCTGACCTTTGTGTTGTACACCGACAGGTAGCATTCTTTGTCTGCAGGGTATACATTAGTCATTTGGCATTGACTGTTGCTACATTTCTGCATGGGGGGGACACCAAACTGTTTCTACATTTCTACACAGGGGTGGGGGGGCACACCCGACTGTTACTATAAGTGTACATAGGATGGTGGGGCACACTTTACACTTTTACACAGTTGCTAGGACTGTACTTGTATGTCAGGTACACCATTTCAGTCTGTAGTCTTACCTATCGTGCTGGCTAGAGGCATACCAGTGTACTACAGATTGTAGCTTTCACTACCTACATATTAGTTTCTGACTTCCTAGCCTGTCTGGTCTGCTGTAGTCTGTCTGTGTAGGGCAGGGGTAGGGGTTACCCATGGGGCTCATTCAGAGGCCATAGTACAGCATTTGTTTGTGTTTGTCTACACCTATCCTGCTGGCTGTGACTGTTGTTGGGTATATGCCCCCCCCCCCCGACTGGCATGTGTGAGTCACTTACCTTGTGGGTGTCCCAGTATTGAGGGTGGTGATGCAGGGCTGCCTATGTCAGATGCACATAGTACACTCCCTATACATGGTTGAGCACAGGTGGTGTCATGTTTGGCATCCCTTTTACTGTATGTGCGAGTCGGAGAGAGGTGTCATTCCCTGGGTCCCTACCGTGTCAGTGCATGTGCTATGCGTTGCCTCTTTGCCAAGGCCAGGGCATACTGGGCATGCCTCCTTCTGCCTACTGGGGCAGGCTCAGGTTGTTCCTCCTTTGAGTCACTCTGCACCTGTGCAGGCCTTGGCACTGGTGGGGGGCTGTGTGGCCCTGCTCCATGCTGTTCCTGCTGCAGCTGTTTCCGCAGGATCATATTGTGTAGCATGGCACATACAAGGACAATTTGGGTACATGTAGTTGGTGAGTACTGCAAGGTTCCACCGGATGTGTCCAGGCACCGGAACCATGACTTGAGCATCCCAAACACATGCTCTATTATGATTCGTGTTTGTGCGTGTGCGTCATTATGGAGTTCTTGTTCGGGTGAGTGTGCATTTCTGATGGGTGTCATCAGCCATGGCTCCAGTGCGTATCCAGCATCCCCCACTAGATGACCGTGTGGGATGACCCCATTGGCAAATGTCTGGTACAGCTGTGTCAGACGCCAGATGTGGGAATTGTGGTAGCTTCCAGGGCAGCCAACACACACATTCATTATTATGCCCACACACGACCTGGCAGTTGATGGAGGGGAAGCCCTTGTGGTTGATGTAGACCCTACCCTGCTCACCTGATGGTGCTTTAATGCATATGTGCATGCAGTCTATTGCACCCACTACCTCAGGGTATTCTGCTATTTGGTGGAAGAGATGCATATTGCTGGCCAACGCCTCTCGGGTGATGGGGAAATATACATGCTCACCGACATGTGCTGACATGGCATCCAGGAACTGGTGGAGTACCCTGGATGCTGATGCCTGTGAAATACCCATCATATTCACAGTTGGCCTTTGAAAGGTACCTGTAGCTAGTATTCTTAGGCCTACACATACCTTGGTATCCGCTAGGATGGGTTCCCCTCTGTTAGTTCTGTGTGTGAGGTGTGGCCGGCACAGCTCAACAATTTGCTGTAGGAGGCCCCTGTCCACCCTATAGCACTCTACTATCTCCAGCTCATGTAGCCCTTGGTAGGTTACCCTGGGTCTGTACACTCTTCTCCGTCTCCTCACTGTGGGTTGCTCAGCAGCATTCACATCCTCACCACCCTCAGCCTCTTGCACATGCTGGTTTATGATAGCAAAAGCAGCCCCTAACATTTTTTCTCTTGCTTTCGTTTTGTAAAATTTCCCTGGTGGTGCAGAGTTTTTGGGAAAAACAAGGGGGAAAGGTGTTTGCATAGTTTATAGTGGTGTGCTGGGCTGGGCTGGTCTGCTGCCTGTGTAATTGGCTGATTCTGATACATTTCACCTGTCAGCTAATCTAGTTCTCCTTGATTACCTTCCTACTGCTGTTTTCCCTTCCCATTGCCTCCCTGTTTAAGCCTGTGTGTGCGCCGCACAAACGGAGTGCTCATATGTGCACAGAGCAGCTTTTTCCTGGTTTAACTTCCTTTTTCTTCCTGTAAAACCTGGTGCGTGGCACACACACCCACTTACACTTTGTAAAGTTGCTAGGCAGGTTTAGACACACCCCAAGCTTAGCTGTGCTAACCTAGGAGCAATCCCGAGCCACAGGTCTCCAATCCGCTTACAGCATGCCTGACATCCCCCCATAATGTCACCTATATCCTAGTCTTGCACCCAGCTATTTATACTCTTACACTCTTGGGACCCGCCTCACACCCTGGGAAAATCTGGGATTCACTAACCTTTCCTTCATTTGCATAGGATAGCCTGCTAATGCATAGTTACATGTCCCACACTGAGCCTCCTCCCTTAGCAACCCATACTCACTGGCCAGGTTGTCTTTTGCCTGCCATTGACTTGCATGGCAGAATACTGAATTATGTTAGAATGCTCATTTTCAGTTTATTTTCTTATTTCCCTCCCGATCCTGTTTGGCGCCACTGCGCTATGCTTAAACAGCTGAGATCGGCGAAAAAAAAAAAATAAAAGCTGTTTTATTTATTTTTTAAACAGTTTGCAATGCCAGTGGCCTTCTACTTAGCCATTGGCATGCTTCCTCAATAATATGCAGCCTTTATTTGGAGCTGTCATAGCTCCGTTTTGGAATTTGCAGAAATGTACTCGGTTACTAACCGAGTACATTTCTGCAGATTGCACATGTCTTGCAAGGACTATTGCAAGCTTCCTGGATTGCAATATCACCTCATTTGCATGGATGTCTCCAGCAAATGAAGTGATTTGCATACCAGGACTTAGTCCGTGTAAGATTAGTGCTGGAGCTCTCGTGCACGCCCCTGCTGGCTGTTCCTGGATCACACAGCAGACATATTGCCTGCGTGAGCTACTGCACTCATCTTGCACTCCGTGCAGGCTTTTGAGAATCTGGGGGAAAGTCTAAACTAGCAGCTTTTGAAATATTGCATATACCAACAGAGATAAAAGAACTGAAAGTGGGATCTTTAGAAAAGGATAAGAGCAAATTACATAGAAAAAAATGGAAATTGTGAAACAATAGATGCAGAATAATATTTTGGGGAAGTAATGAGATTTAAGGGAAGGGAGGGATTAAGCAATTTATGTAACGTTGGACTGATGATAGTTATACAAAAAACATGGGGTGTATAATGTTTATAACTAGCAACATGTTATTATGGTTTGTTTTCTTTTATATAAATGTATGTTTGCCTACGTCTTAAACGATAATTCAATATAGGTATTAAAAAAATGAATGACACATCCTATTAATACCAACTATAACACTAAAATTAGATTTCCCCATATATTTGTAAGCTATAATCAAGTCGCCTCTCGCTAACCTATATTTGATAGTATATAATGATAAAGGCATTAATCTACTTTTATAACTAAGACCCCACATACCAGAGATCTGCCTAGTCAAGTTTGAATTCATTTTAACCTATTTAATTGTTCCTAGGTTCATGGGCATATATTAGGCCCTTATAAGTCTAGTCATTCAACCTAAATATGAGCACAAAGCTGATTTATACAACAGAGGGTGATTTACTGACTGCCAGAGGTGCCAGACCAGGAGGGAATTTCTGATTACCCATCCATTGATCCAAGTTGTACTTACATAATGTTAGGGAGCACCTCGCATTGGTCCAGTTTGTGTTTAAATAAGGTTAAGAGGGGCATCACATGGATGGGGAGCCTGTTCCAGAGAATGGGAGAAACATATTTGTCTTTCCAGCATGTCCTATTTGTGTTGCAAGCAAAATGCAGGCCCTTTAATCTAGTAGTTCTGGTGCTGTTTGTTTGGCCGATGTGCAAAAGCTTAATCAAAACAAAGTCCAGGGATGGCTTGTATGCCAGGCAAAGATCACCTCTCAGAAGTCTGTATGATACAGAGCAAAGGGACGGGGCCTTGAGGCAGTCAGTGTAGGACATTATGTTTACTCCCTGTATTCTTTTTGTAAGGAACCTTTGTGGAAGTTCCAGTTACTGCATCTGTCCGGTCAGGTACATACTGAAGGGGGCATTATACTATGTTGATGGGCTTGATGAGGGCCAAGTACAGTGGTACAATGACTTCTCTGGACCTAGATGCCATGACCTTACTTATAAGTTGAGCAACATAGCAGAATTTTCTTACCACCTTGGACACATGTTGGTTGAAGGCAGGGTTACTATCTATATGAGTTCCCAGATCCCTGACTAGTGAATCAAATTTTAGAGGTGTTTTATTGATTACATAGCTACCTGGGGTGGCTGACTTCCCAAAAGGTACTATAATGTATTCCTTGGTACTGAGTTTTAAGCCATGGCTTTGGCAGCAAGCATTTGCCTGTGTTATACCTTCCTAAAGGGTGTTCTTGTCTTGGGGGGAACTAATGACTGCTCCCAGTTTGCAGTCATCTGGAATCTTGGTTACCAGAGGCCTTTGACATTGGCTTTGACATCAGAGAACTAAATGCCAAAGAGGAGTGGGCCCAGCACAGAGCCTTGAGGGACTCCATTGGTGACCAGCCTCTTTATGGAAGTGACCTCACCAATCCTAAGCTCTTGGATCCTATCCGTGAGCCAGCTAGCTATCTAGTGTGTTATAAAGGGGTTTATGCCTAGTTACATAAGTTTGTTGCCAGTGCCAGAGAGGGGTATTGTATCAAGTGCTTTTGCCAGATATAGGTAGGCAGTATACCCCATTTTCTCCTCATCCATTGCCTTAGTGACCTGTTTAAAGAAGTCCACCAGGTTCAGTAAGCATGACTTTTCTATGACAAAACCAAACTTGGATGGATCCAATGTCTGAGGCCTCTTATGTCCTTGTTGATAATTCTTTTCATGGTTTTGTAAATAAAACTAGTCAGACTAATTGGTTTGTAGTTTCCAGGATGTGTTCAAGGTCCTTCCTTATGAAGGGGGTAACTGTTGCAGTCCTCCATTCTCACGGCACAAAGCCTGTTTAAATCTTTCAGCTTTTCCCAGTTAGGGGTCGCCACAGCAGAACTCCAGTCTGCTAATGATTGGCAGTAGATTTTTACATTGCCAAGTTGCCAGCCCAACACCCAACCTTCAAAGAAGGCACACCCATTCACACACACACCTACCTGCATGTCTTTAATGTCACTCGACTGCAGGGAGGACATGCAGACTCCACATAGAAGGTGCTCCAGCCAAGAATTGAACAGGAAAACCTCTTGCTGTGAGGTGACAATGCTAACCGCTGCACCACCGCAGCCTGCACACAAAGCCTAAGACTTTCAAAAATAGTGCCTCCAGGGGTCCTGATAAGTCATATTTTAGATTGTTCATGAGGCATCCTTGGATGTTATTGGGGCTCACTGATGCTGTGTTCTTGGCTTTAGCAAGCACAGCCAGTACATGCTCTCTAGTTATAGCTGAAGGATTATGTTTGAGGGCATTTCTTGGGGGGTGGTTGGGGGTGAGAGGGAATAAAATTGGAACTGAATTTTTCCACTAACAGGTTTGCTATATCACCAGGCTCAGTGAATGTAGACCGTAGCACCATTAACAACCAGTTCAGTATATTGATGTAGGTTGTCCTTGAGGTTTGTGACATAGCTGAAAAAGGGCCTTAAGGCCTTATTGTTATTGTTCACCTTGGATTCTATTTTAACCTCAATGTTAGCTTTGTTTGACCTAATTAGCCATCTTAGGTGCCTATTTAGTTTGATGAAAATGTTTTTATCTTTATGGGAATAACCCTTTATGATTTTTTTGCCATATTTTTCCTTTTTTTGTATATCCTGTTTAATTTGGGATGTCACTAGGGCAGTTTGTTTCTGGGGCTAAATCTAGGCTTATTTCTGGTAGGTACAGCAGCCTCCATTCAGCCATTCACATGGTTGTACAGAATTTCTGAGGTTTGAAGGGGCATTGAAGGGGCATTGAATTATGACAAACCATCACTTAATATGATTTTGAAGAAGACAACTTTATGGTGGGACTTTACCAGAGAGGATGAGATATTGGGGGAGGGGGGCAGTGTTCTCCCATATTTGTCAGTATGATGTCCAGTGTGTTGGAGCCTCTAGTGAGTGTATTCACTATATGGTCAAGGGTGTTTGTATTTATGAAGTAAAGGAATCTCTGCATGTAGATTTGAGTCTGTGTAGGATTCTCAGTCTATAGAGCGATAATTAAAGTCTCCCATGAGTATGGTGTTAGGTTGGATAATGTGTGTCTCTGGTAGGCCCAAGTATGCATTGTGAGCTTTTTAACAGAACTTAGTGCTTTCATCCATAAACATTTCATTTCAGGGACATCATCAGAGTTAAAATGACAATTAAATCCAACAAATATATATACTACTGGGCCATTCATCACGTGTATCAAAACAGTTCCCACCCATTTGATAAATTAGTCATGTTACTCTTAAAACCAATACAATATTTAACATTTAATATAATAATCTAATTGTTCTACATGTGTAACTACATTGCCAAAAACATTAAATAAATATATCTGAAACATTTATATAAAATCACAACTTTTACAATTAATTTCAATATTTCATGGCCTATCATTAAGAATCTAAACAATAAAGAGGAATCATTAATCCCAGACTTGTTGCAGGCATGAAGATGCAATTGCTAAATCAATTCCTTTTGTTTCAGTAAATTATCAAAATCCTCCCTCTTTCATTAGTATGACTCAGTCAATCACAAAAAAAATATAAATAAATAAATAAATAAACCTTTTAAATTCAGAACATTTCACTGAGTATCTGTAAAGAGCATTCCTATACCACAGAACAAATAAGAAATATGCATACCGGATGACTGACTGCATTTTTTAGAGGGCAAGGGTCCTATGCAGGTGAACAAGGCAACATTAGTCAAAAATGCCACAGCTGTACTTAAAGATATTGCACTATAGGAATGATACAGAGTGTCTTACTGAATTTGTGCTCCCCGGATGGGGAGTGGTACATTCTGCATAGTGTGTAATCTATGCTGGAATACAAGCAACATGTGAGCACATCTCAGTCATAACAGCAGGCAGAGGCTATTGATCATCCTAATTAACTACAAAGAGATGCACTTGATGTGGGCTGCTGTCAGGCTTATGTTGATGTTCCTGTGCAACATTAGAGATAAAGGTTACAGTTCCACTTAAATACCTTACCAGGTCTGCCCTGCTAGGATAGGGGACAGAGCATTCTGCATAGTGCGGAACCAACAGTGAAACATAAGCAACATGTGAGTAAATATCAGTCATCAAAGCAGGCAGAGGCAGGCAAAGGCTGTTGATCATCCTGACTATAGAAACACATATCTGACTTATGCCACTGTCAGGCAGATGTTGATGGCTGGGGGCACGTGAAAAAAACACATCAGAAGACATAGTGCAGACAACGTCACTTATGCATTGTTTATTTAGCAAAACATGCTAATAGACTTAGTGTGTTTCCCATATCAGGGGTGTTAAAGTGTACATGATATTGTTGTGCTGCTGTGCACAAAAACAGGTAAGATGTGTGAATGAATGTCCATGAATGACAACTGGATTATGCTGTTGAGTTGGTGAATGGCGGACTTACCTCTATCTCCTATAACACCTTCCTCAATCCCTGCCCAGGTATCCAAAGATCCTAGCAGGTGATATTGTGGGAGCCTAGGAAGATAGTCATCTCATCCAGGGGAGGAAATAGTGGCCCACCTCCAGAGGCATTTCTCTCCCTCTCATAGTGGTGGAGTCTGCTGGCTGCATGGAGGATGGTATCAATGCAACACCAATGATAGGTCCCCTGGAGCAGTTGTGCACACCCACAGTGTTCCCCATGTTGGTAATATCCCTTCACATGGTTTCTCTAGAATGTATTTTCTGTCCATCCAAGCAAATGTTGGCCATGTTGCCAGTATGCCTTTAGGATAATTTCATTTCCTCTATGTGAAAATTGTCATGAACTGCACATATCCGGACATAAACAGGAAGTGCATTTATTGAAAGATCAACCTTTAAAACATATGTCAATATAATGACACTCATATGCATTTTAATGCTATGCACAACAGTCAGTGCTGTGTGTATTACCATCATGTGCAGATAAGCATGCATGACATGTATCACTGTGCTATAACTGAAGGGTTAGCACTCTAACTGATATCAGTAATAGCACTTCTACTTGCTTTTTCTGTTTATAGGTTCAAATCCCACAGCAGTCCTTTAATTCTTGTAATGCACAGTTTGGGGCTTGTTAAACACTTAGCCATGTTTTGTTACTCATAACTTATGTAAGGTAATCTCTGTGTTGTAGTACATGATCCTTTTATGCTGCAGATATAGACATATTTCTTTATTATCCTTAACACTTTGAGATTGTTCCATTTATTAAAATTTATTAGATAACATTTATTTTGTTACCATTGATATCCATGTGATTCCACTAGAATATTTATTGAAAAACAAAAAATATATACGCTCAGCATTAATTGTTAATTAATAACTATTAACATACATTACTTTTTGGGTAAGTTAGAAAAATAACCAAAAATATGTACCAAATATATGCTAAAAAGGTCTGTAGCTCACTACAAGTGCTTACTTTCAAGCATCACTTTTAATAGAAAATAAACAAAAACAAACACCTGAGGGTTAAAAATATTATACACACAGGTTAAGTGCTGGTGTACTCTATCATATATTGGTTTTAACCATCTATCTATTACTTTCCCATATGGGAATGTCTTAGACCTACTACCGGAAATAATGGGCCTGTAAGGGGGATCTTCAATGCTTTTATGAATCTTAGGGATTCCCTACTATGGTGGCAAGTACTAGGTCTTCCACTCTCAAAAAATTATACAAATTCATATCTGTCCTGTTGTCCAAAAGGAACTCCTCTAGATATAAATCAATCATTCTATATCCAATATTTACTTCATTAATAGAAGATACAATATTGTGTTCCAAGGAGGTACATATTTTCTACACGTTACTAATGTATTTTTTTTTAAATGTATAAATGTGTTTTTTATATTAAAACATGACATATATATATATATATATATATATATATATATATATATATATATATATATATATATATATATATATATATATATATATATATATATATATATATATATATATATATATATATATATATATATATATACACATGCTTTTGTTTTATAGGTATATTTAGAGACTGTATGTCAACAGGATGCAACATAAAACTGTGCAGGTTGAATAAGCAGAAATAATGAATATTCATAAGGCTATGTTTTATTCATGAGGTGATTAACTGATTGAGCATTTCCATTGGATCTTGATTTTTTTTTTAAATGTATTATATAAGGGGGAGAAACACACATTTTATTGTTCTGATGAAGTCTGCAGTTAGCAGATGAAACTGCTTAACCTGAGTGTATAATATTTTTAACCCTCAGGGATTCGTTTTTGTTTATTTTCTATTAAAAGTGATTTTTGAAAGTAAGCACTTGTAGTGAGCTACGGACCTTTTTTGGTTATTTGGTTGTATATACGCTTACAGTTTGGTATTAAGTTAGAAAAAATATAAGAGCATTTGCAGGGCACCATGCATTCTCTTTGAGTAAGTGATATAATCACACTTGATTTACTGAAATTGTGGACATGTAACCCCTTTGCGGTGGTGGTGCTGCGGTAGTGTTGTCGCCTCACAGTAAGATGTTGTTCTGTTCGATTCTCAGCTAGAGCATCTTCTGTGTGGAGACATGCGTGAATGGGCGTACCTTTTTTGAAGGCTGTGTGTCAGGGCTGGTAAGTCAGCACGTAAAAGTCTACTGCCAATCATTAGCGGACTGGAGTTCCACTGTGGTGACCCCTAACCAGGAAAAGCCAAAAGACATAACAAAAGTGGACATGTAACCCCTTGACTGTGGTATTACAAATAACATATGTACCTTAATCTCTGTTTTGCAGTATTTAGTTATTTTCTGCCATAGATATTCACGTTTTTCATCCATGTCCTTATTGTCTGGAATGATGATGATCGTGTGATGTTTAATGAGGCCACCATCTGTACATAACGCAGGTCAGCAAATGCCATTTATTTTTATTATTACATGCAATATCCGCGGTGGTACAGAGGTAGTGTTGTTACCCCACAGCAAGAGGTTCTCCTGTTCAATTCTCGACTGGAGTGCCTCCTGTGTGGAGTCTGCATGTCCTCCCTGCGGTCGAGTGGTCTCTGAAAGACATGTGTGAATGGGTGTGCCTTCGCTGAAGGTTGGGTGTTGGGCTGGCAACTTGGCACCATAAAAAAAATCAACTGTCAATCATTAGTGGACTGGAATTCTGCTGTGGCGACCCCTAACTGGGAAAAGCCGGAAAGACAAACAAACATTACATACTGCATATGTACATATTTGCATGCATCCCACTCTGTCACTTATATATGTATATGTACGTAGAAGCAGACATATACATATGTATATCCACATATAGACATCTCTTTCTCTCTATTGTGATATATATATATATATATATATATAAAATATAACATATATATATATATAAAATATAGTATTTTATATATATATATATATATATATATATATATATATATATATATATATATCTATAAAATATATCTACTTTGGAAGCTCAAACTTTCAAAATGTCAAACTTCATATGATCGAGGCCATAACATTGAAGATTTGAATGCTCGAAACTTCAATAAAAAAAATACAATTTTTTTTACTGTTATGCAGGGGGAAAGCCCCCTTGTACCACACACTCCTACTAATTAAATATACCAACTCTGAGGTCACATTACAGTGAAGAGGACAGTAAATTTCCTGAATTTTCAAAACTTTGATCTTATGGTCTAGACCATATGAAGTTCAAAATTTTAAAACTTCGAGCTTCCAAGGTAGGCCCATATAATATACACAGACACACACACACACACACACACACACACACACACACACACACACACACACACACACACACACACACACACACAAGTGTGTGTGTGTGTGTGTGTGTGTGTGTATATATATATATATATATATATATATATATATATATATACGGGTCTACTACTTTACAATGAATTGTCACTTAACTGAAAACAAAAAGTAGAACCCCCACTTCAGTGAAAGTGCACTTCAACGAAAGTGCACTTTCGCTGAAGTCTAGGCACCTGATCGCCTCACAAATAAAAAAAATATATAACAAAAACATGATTTTGGTACAGGGGGGCTTGGGGGCTGTGCCCTCCCACCCTCCCTATTTAAATATACCGACTTCGAGATCGCACTACAGTGAGGAAAAGGGAATATTCTCATTCCGCGCTCTATTGCCATCTCCGTAGTCAGTTTTAGAAGTTTCAGTACTTTGAACAAGTGGGTTCGTACAAGTGAAGTTCGAAGTACTGAAACTTCGACCAAAAACAGTAGACCCGTATGTACATATAGGGAGAAAGAGATACATAGAGATTTCAACTTATATAGTTTTGCATATGTATACCTATGTATACATACCTATATATAACTAAGTAATAAAAATACGGGTCTATATTAGATCAGCGAATGCTTAAACAAGCGAACGCTGATTGATCGACCTTATTTTAGCGAATGTTAAAAATATCGAAGCAATAGAAACTCAAATTTTTTCCTAAGGAAATAATTTGGTTGTCCGTTTCTGTTGCTTCAGTATTTTCAGTGCTGTGGTGGAAAGTTACAGGTCGGATTCAGGTAAGTGTGTGATTGTGTGGATGTGAGTGTTAGGGTGGGTTAGGTGAGTTAGGGTTAGGGTTCGGGCTAGGTATGCATGCTATTGTGTGGATGTGAGGGTTAGGGTGGGTTTAGGTGAGTTAGGGTTAGGGAGCAGGTGAGGTGAGTGTGCGATAGTGACAGACCTTAGGGTTAGGGTTTGGGTTAAGGTAAGTGGATAGTTAGTGGTGTGTACATAGTTTAGTGTAGGGTTAGGTGTCAGATTTTAGGTGTATGCATGTGGATTTCTGTTTGTTTGGTGTGCTTCTGTTGTGTGTATGTGTTTTGGATCAGCGATTTTTTTTCCCTAGGATCTAGGAAAAAAACAACAAAACATCCCATGAACTGAGACTAGCGACTGTGGTAAATGATAGCTACAAGTCCCTCAGTTATGTTGGAAAACTAAGAAATAATTGGCAACACTGCTCAGAACTTTTCCACAATGGTGCCGCCCACACCAACCCAAAAGACATGGCAAACATTTACCCTGAAGCTTCCATCCCAAATCCAATCATCCTTGAGTCATTCTTCCACCAAAAATCACAAAAGGATTATGTCCTTAAGATATTTTTAAATAACAAAAACACAACTTGTACAGGTTTGGATAACATACTGGGCTGGCTAATCAGCAATGTCAGAAATGCTCATGCTGATCCTCTCCTTAAACCTTTCATCAAAGGCTAGCTATAGGCCTTCTCCTCAAATCCTGGTGCTCCGTTGTAGTGATGCCCTTCCACAAGAGCAGACCCCTTTATGGCTCCTGGAAATTAAAAACCTATTAACCTTATAGGATCATAGGAGTTGCAAGGCAAATAAGCCTTGCAAATGCCCACCCTTAGGCCTTACCCCTCTTTTCAAGGAACTCCATGGCAGTCATACCAAGGGTGAATTTGTGAATACCCAACCAGATGTCCAGGTCTTTTTTATAGGCAGACAATGTGAGGAAGTCTGCTCTAGAGAAGGGGTAGGCACTATGTGACAATTCTATCCCTCTTGCTAGCTTTATTTATTTGTTGGAGAGGATTTATATCTCTGACCCTACTGTTAGCTGGACTGCTTGATTTACTGAGGTGTTTTTAGATTATTGGATCTCTTATAGCCCTGTAAGCAAGGTACAAGTTATCACTAAGGAGTCTATATGAAACTGAGTACAGGGACAAAGCCTACAGTCTTTCCTTATAGTTAGTCTTTTAAGCCTCTGATCCTTTTAGTTACAAATTCAGGGGGCTAGGTTGAGCTCATAGGATTTTTTTTTCGTGTCCCTTTTTAGCTGTTATCTAGCTGTCTGATGCTCTCCTTAGCCTTATGAGTCTAATCTGTAAAGCCTTTCAGCACATCAACACTGCCCTCACAAATTATGAAATCAAAAACCTCATCAGTCTTGAACCACAACAATTAACAGTTTTTCTTTGATAAGGTCACTGAAGCAGTGGACAATAGTCTTACTGCTCATGTTGCCAGTCCCGATCTGGCCTGAGCATGTAACACCACACCAAATGCTGTAATTGTCATAATATTATGTGTTAAAAGGAGAACCATCTGGCTCAAGAAAAGAATGCATATCCAAGACAGATACCTAGGTTGATAGCTCCCTATAAATTCAAGAATATTATCTTTCACTTATACTCTGCCCTGGTCAGATCCAAAAGAGACCTGTGACTGCTTTTTCCCTTTATATAGTTTTGAGGTCGGCATAATGATTAAGGTATTTACCTCTCAGATAAAAGATATAGGGTCTGAGGGTTTGATTCTTACCTTTTAGGGAAACTGGATAGGCTTCAAATAGCCTCCAAAGGCAGCTAGTTCAGTACTTACCTACAAAAGAAATAACTTTTTTATCTATTTATTTTATTGAAGACATATCCAAATAGAGAGAAAGAGAATGAAGAATATATTCCTTGTATGTTGTTTCTGAAAAGAGGACTGCATCATTTGCCTTATGATTTGGCTTTGGACTTCAAAATGGGAAAGTTTAAGAGCTGAGCATTTAACAAATTAAAATATGGAACAAAGTGGAAAACTTGCTAAGAAATACATTTGTTCAATGCTTCTGTGCTGGTACCGTTGTATAGTGAATAAATGCAGGCAGATGTTCATAAAATGGCAAATAGTTGCAAAGACTTGTACTCGCTTTGACCTGCAGATGATCCACTGAATTTGTAAAATGCACTGCCTGAAGGAAAGTACAGCAGTTTAGCTATATGAAATATAAATAAGCATATACCAACATTTTCAAAATGATATTCCAGCATCCCATGTACAGTACTTTTCAATTACTATGATGCATGGATATCTTAAAGTAAAAGACTCCTGCATGGCTTATTTTTGTGAAACAACTAAACAACTCAGTATCTTCACTGCATGATGAAATGCTAAATGCATATGTCTAGAAAATTACGCTTCCTGTTTTATTTTCACCTTACTATTAAAGCCTTAATAAATTACTATTTGTTAACTTTGTGTACATGGGTATAAAGAACATATTTTAATTAAACATTCTCAGTAGGGTGCCAGTTTAGTTGAAAGTGTGACCCTTCATTATCTCTCTCACTGTATCCATTTATCCATCCATCCATCCACCTATCCATCCATCCATCCATCCATCCATCCATCCATCCATCCATCCATCCATCCATCCATCCATCCATTTCACACCCTATTATTTAAAAAAGGCTTTCATTGTGTGGTATATCAGCCAGTTACATCAATATATTAAAGTAAGTAACGTCCTTTCAAGTCCGAACTTACAACCCAAAAATTAAGTTGCAATTATTTTGTGATAATTTTACTGATGCCCAATAAATAACGCAGGTCAGAATATTGATATTGAATTCATTGGCAATAGGGCAACCATTTTTTTTTTTGTCTTTCTTTATTTTGGGAGGCAGGCCACAGTATCCAGACTTTAGAAAAACAAATTAGCTGGAAAATAATTTCACCTTAAAAGTTGCGTGGCTGATAAAACCCCCTTCATACCAACATTCTGTAATGCAGTTTTTTCTTTTGCACAAAAATCTGGTTTGCATAGCTTGTAATGACAAAGGAAGTATTGGGTATTATATTTTGTACGTGTATACAATAATGTCCTAAAGCCCACCTGCACTCAGCAGCACTGCAACTTCTACAGTTACAGTCTTCCCTGTACAAGCATTGCACTGCTGTTTCACATTCTAAAAGATATTCACATGAAATAAACTAGCTCTCCTCAAAATCGCAAATCACCAGGAATTTGCTTAGCTTATTAGTTCACTGTAAAACAACATATCTGAAGAAGTGCATAGTTTCAGCTTACTTTAAGGGCAAGGCCATCATCAAACAATGAAATAGTGGAACATCTGCATGAGTTTTTGACATCATATGTGATGCCACAGTGGCATATTACACACATTTAACTGTTATCTTAATATTTCATTGACTCCAGTATAGAGATTGTAAACATGTTTACTAAAACACATACCAAGGTTACTCATAACAAAATTGTTCTAGCTAGTGGTTCAGAAGTGTTGGCAAAAGCCCACCTGAGCCTTCAGATTATGTATACTTAACATAAAATAGTATAGAGCAAATGAATGTCCAGACCATCAAATGGCAGAACCATAAGGCTGCTCTCAGTAAGAGTGCTTACCTTAAAGCAGGAGAGTAACTCGGTCTATAACCCCCTCAGGCAAAATGCAACTTCAGTGAAAACAGGGTACCATGCTATTTCAATAATGCTACTGTGCATAAATGGGTGTGGTTGGGGGGGGGGGGCTGCTGTACCATCAACTGAATTCATAGCCATGATGTATGCAAATCAGCCACACCTAAGTAAGTCTTGAATAATAGACTCCTTTAATACATTTCCCCTCAAATCCGAAGAAAGGCAACTATGTTCCACACTTGCTCTGAACTACAGAAAGGATAGGTACATAACTTTGCTGAACACAGGCTAAGGACCAGAAAATTACAGACAAGATCTATTTTTCCAATAGTGCATTAAGGTTAGAGTTAAGCAACTCTCTTTAGTAAATTCAGGACTCCATGTCAGGGTATAGAGACTTAGGCAGCACTTCTCTCCTGTTCACATTAAAAAGGACTCCATCCCTAAGCAAAGTTGTCATATTTAGAAGGTTCAACTCACTCTTTAGCACTCCGTTATATCAAATAAACAAATAAAAAAAAAACTAGTCGTTATCCACCTTCTGTTATAATCTTAGTATGATATCCACTCATAATCAAGAATAGCATACACACACATGCACACACACGCGCACACACACACACACACACACACACACACACACACACACACACACACACACACACACACACACACACACACACACACACACACACACACACACACACACACACACAGTCACACACACAAGCACACACGGGAGCACACACGGGACCACACACGCGCACACGCACACACACACACACACACACACACACACACACACACACACACACACACACACACACACACACACAATCCTATACTAGCCATCAACAAGTTTTATCAGCTTTGTTCATCATCATATTATGTTGGCCAACTGGCCTACATTTAAATACCTCTCAACTTCTTTGCTCAAGAATTCTGGACAAAACCAAAAATAATGAGGGAACATCATCATCATCATCATCATCAATGACCCCCTTTTTTCCATTTTCTACATGGGGTCAGAGTATCGTGTTAACTATTGCCATCTCTCTCTCGATTCAATGCCACACTCTTGCCTTCTTTGACACTCATGCCTGACTGTTGCAGATCGTCTGTCACACAATTCATCTTTCTCTTTGCTGGATGTCCTCGTTTCTTCCTACCTTCTTCATGTCTGTCCAAAATCTTCTTCACCAGATTGCCTTCTGCCTTTCTGCACATGTCTGAACCACTGTAATCTGTTCTGTCTGATCTTTTCTGCAACTGGAGCTACTTTAGCTTCTGCTCTTATGTTCTCATGTCTTCGTCTGTCTCACAGTGTGCATCCTACCACCCTTCTCAGACACTTCATTTTCATCACCTCTAGCTTCTTCATCTGTTCTGCCTTTACTACCCAGGTTTCTGTACCATACAGTAGTACTGCTCGCACCACTGTCTTGTACACCTTACTTTTTAGCTTCTTTGGCATTCTTCTGTCATACACTACACCTGACACTCTATGCCAGCTGGCTGCAGCCGCTCTGATTCTAGCTCTGACCTCTTCATTCAGACTTCTCTTCTCCTCAACCACTCCTTCCAGATACTTGAAGCTATTAACCTGTTCCACTATTTTCCCTTCTATCTCAGTTCTCAGCATCATCTGATTTCCCCAGTTTGCTGCCATTATCACTGTCTTAACTGTACTTAGCTTCATCCCACGTGCCTTTAGTTTCGCACTCTATTCCCCAAACCTTTGCTGAAATTCTTGCTCAGAGTCTGCTTGTAATGCCACATCATCTGCATACAGCAACTTTGTTGATCTGTCCCCTCTGACCTGTTTGCTAATGTAGTCCATCACCAGTATGAACAGCAGTGGGATCAGAGCTTAACCCTGATGCATACCCACTCACACTGGGAACCCCTCTGTGAGACCGAACACTGTTTGTACTTGAGTCATTGGGTCCTTGTACATAGCCTGTGCTAGTTCTACCAATGTTTCTGGGACTTCAAATCACCATGGTACTGCCAAAATCAGCTTTCTTGGGACCTTGTCATGTGTTTTCTCCAAGTCTAGGAATGCCCAGTTGGACTCTTTCTTCATCTGTAGCTTCCTCTCTACTATCTGTCTCACTGCAAACATCAAGTCAGTTGTGCTGCATCTTGACCTGGATGTGACCTGCTCATCTTACATTCTACTACTCTGCATCTCTGTTTATCAATCACCCTCTCCAGTACTTTCATGCAATATGATGACTCTGCCCACCATTGTGGATGTCCCCTTTGTTCCTAAACACTGGCACTAGTATGTTTATTCTCCAGTTATCTGGGATATGCCTTTTTCTCCATACTGCTACGAGTCCTCGCAGGAGCTATTTCTCCCCTATCTCACGCAGCATCTTTATCATATCTGCTGTGACCTCACCTGAGCCTGCTGTTTTCCCTGGCTTCATTTTCCTTAGTGCTGTTCGTACGTCTTCTAGGATAAAATCCTTTCCTTCTCTCATTGTAGGCTGTGTCTGGGGCAGTACAGCTTCTGTGGGGTTTTCTTCATTCTGAAGCTGCTGAAAGGACTCCTTCCATCTGCCTTTGATGTCCTGTGGACTGGTGAGCAGGTTGTTGCTGGCATCCCTTATGAAGGGTGTCTGACTATCTTCTTTATCTTTCTGTTTTGCCTTGTAACCTGATATAGTTTATTTGTGCCACCTACTGAGTCATTTTCCAGAAGCTGGTAGAGTGCCTCTGATGCCCTGTTCTTTGATATTGCGACTACTTTCTTAGATTTTTTCTTAATAAACTAGTATTCCTTCCTAGCCTGGTCAGTCTTTTCTATCTCCCACTTTTTCCTGCACTCTTTCTTTCTTTTGGTGACTTCCTGGGCTTCTGCATTACACCACCAGCTTTCCCTATGTATCTTATTTCCTGATTTCCATACCTGGCTTGGCCACATATCTTTTCTGTAGACCTCACACATGCTGTTTTGAGGCTCTACCATTCTTCTTCAACTCCACCTATTTCCTCCTCTTCTTGAGGTGCTAGAGCCCTGAGTAATTCCCTGAACTATTGTACTTTCTCTCCAGTCAACTTCCAGGTCTTCAGCCTAGTCTTTGTTGTTCTTACAGCCCTCCCTGACCACTGCTTGCAGATGATTCTGGCAACTAGTGGTTTATGTTGTGGGCCAACTGTTTCACTAGGGATGACTTTGCAATCATTGATTCTACCTCAGTGCCTTTTCCTCACTAGGAGAAAGTCTACCTGAGTTGCATGTTGGACACTCTTGTAGTTTTCTTGCGACTGTCTCTCTACCTGCACCATGTGTTGGCTACTATCAAGTCATTTGCCAGACAGAAGTCTAGGATGACCTCTCCTTCTTTAGTCCTGTTTCTCCACGTACGTGGGCCCAGGCAATCATCATATAATGTTCTATCTGTCCCGATATGTGCATTCAAGTCATCCATTATTAACACCAATTCCTGTTGTACTGCTTTGTCTAGTAGATCCTGCAACTGCTGTCTGAATGCACTCTTTTCCTCACTATCACAACCCTGCTGTGAAGCATATATCACTACACTGGAGTCTGATTACCATGAGTCTATCACTAATCCTGATGATATCCTCTCACTGCCTTCTAAAACCTCTCACCACAATTTCCACATCATTTCTAGCCTGGCCTCCTCCTAAGTAGTAGACTCCGGATCCCAAGCCAAATGGCTTTGCTGCATTGCACTGCTGCACTGTCCTTCCATCTTGTCTCTTGGATACATAGGATGTCCAGCCCATCATGCCATCCACTTCTAAGCTGTGTCCTGTTGCTCTGTTTGTTGTTTGTTTAACATTTGTTTACCGGGAAAGTCCAACTTGGAATGAAGCCAATTTTCAGAGGAGGCCCAGGGAGAAAAGCTTCAGACGTATGTCTTTGGAACATGGGAGGAAACTGGAGCACCTGAAGGAAACCCACATGAACGCAGGGAGGACATGCAGACTCCGCACAGAAGGTACTCCAGCCACAAATCAAACCAGAGAACCGCTTGCTGTGAGGCAACAATGCTACCGCTGCACCACTGCACTGTCCTGTAAACCTATACTGAGTGTAGCAATTCTCAGTTCATGTTTGGCAGGTAGCAATTCTCAGTTCATGTTTGGCAGGTTGATTGGTTTAATGCCCAGCTTTTGCTCAACAGAGCTATCCCAGGCTGGGTGGGCAACTGGACACTGGCCAGCCAGTAGCTTATTGACCTAGGGCTTCTGGGCTTTATGGCTGGCACACACTGACCAATAGGGGTACATACACTCCTCACACCATTAACATGGGTCCCTAGCATAGGTTGGAGTAGGCAAATAGCAATCCCCACTGGGTGACATTAATCAGCATGACCGAATCACTTACAGCATTATTTTACCCCATCAAGTGGCTAACCCTGCCACTGGATGCAGTCTATGATCCATGTTCTCCTATCTTGAGGATACTGTACACCACAGTAGATTCCCAAAATGGTTGGTGTATCCAACACTTCCCCTTATAGGGCACCATGTAGAGTATGTGCTGCTGTTCACAGCTCCATTCATTGGTGAGTCTGAGATGGAAATATTCAGCATATTTTTCGGAGGTGGGAGGAAACCCAGAGAGACACAGGGAGAACATGCAAATTCTAAATAAGCATTAGCCAAAGGTTAGGATCAAACCTAATACCTTGTGCATGGGAGGAGAAGACCATAACCATTATGCCAACTGGTATTGTAATCATGTCCAAGTGGTTAAGGCAATGGACTTGAAATCCATTGGGGTTTCCCCCACACAAGTTCGAATTCTGTTGATTACAATGGTGCAATGAGAGAACAAAGAGTCAAAAACAGGGAAGATTTAAAATATTGCTCTTATAAACTTAAAACATTACTAGAATAACAGGTTCTCCATTAGCATGCATTTTTCTGAGGGATATGAAGTCTGAAACTCAAATGTATGTTATTATTTAGTGAATGCATTTCTCAATGATTTTCCAGAAAAATACAAATTTTAACAGATAAAGATTAGAGGTAAAGATCTTGACATTCTGAGAAAATCTGCAGACTTGAAAGGTATGACTGAATATCTGATCTAGGACAATATCCAGGTACATTTAAGTAGCAATAGTAAGATCCATTCCATTTAATGCAAAAACATGCCTACTTCATTTCAGGAGTATAACTTAGCTCTGTACACTTGGGGAAAAGAAATAACTGTTACATCTCCAAAAGTTGAGATTTGCTAGTACTAGGTAGAAAACACTGAAATAAAATTTTGCCCAAATCAGCTACTAAATTGTTAGCCTGCTATAGAAGAACTCGACACTTGCAAAAGAAATCCCTTATAAAGACAGCCACAGCATTATTACAAAAAAAAAAAAAAAAAAACAGGAAAAGCACAATAACTCAGCACCATCAGGAAATACAGAATATAGAGTTTCTGTAAAAATGCTGGTTGTGCTGAGCACAGCTTTGAGAGGGTTTCTGTCTATACACATTGAGCAGAGTGGAGGAGAGGTGTTGACTACAACTCTTAGCTGAGATATATGAGTATCCTGTTTTTTTCAATTATTTATACTGATTATTGTTTCTAGCAATTTATATATAGCACTTTTTATTGCCTGCAGCACAGTTTTTGAGTGTATTTTTATTACTATTAACTAATCTGCACGGGTAATTGATTTGTTTGCAGCTAAAAAAGTCAGAATTGCTGGCTCTGGGCTTGTTTGTTTATACAGTGATTGTTCAAAGCACATGAACAGGCCATCTTGAAGTAGCTGAAGCCTTTCTTTACCTTGGCTAGATTGTGTTAATTGGCTGCTGGCTAGTGGGGGCTGGTTCTTTTGAGTTTTTGTAAAAAAAAAAGTTATCTAAGGTTGTATCTTCTGGTATTTAAGCCCTAACTTGGAGAAGATTTCTGTCTATACATACTGAGCAGAGTGGAGGAGAGGTGTTGACTACAACTCTTAGCTGAGATATATAACTATTCTGTTTTTTTTTTTTATTATTTATAGTGATTATTGTTTCTAGCAATTTATATATAGCACTTTTTATTGCCTGCAGCACAGTTTTTGAGTGTATTTTTATTACTATTAACTAATCTGCACGGGTAATTGATTTGTTTGCAGCTAAAAAAGTCAGAATTGCTGGCTCTGGGCTTGTTTGTTTATACAGTGATTGTTCAAAGCACATGAACAGGCCATCTTGAAGTAGCTGAAGCCTTTCTTTACCTTGGCTAGATTGTGTTAATTGGCTGCTGGCTAGTGGGGGCTGGTTCTTTTGTGTTTTTGTAAAAAAAAAAAAAGTTATCTAAGGTTGTATCTTCTGGTATTTAAGCCCTAACTTTGAGAGGGTTTCTGTCTATACACACTGAGCAGAGTGGAGGAGAGGTGTTGACTACAACTCTTAGCTGAGATATATAACTATTCTGTTTTTTTTTTTTTATTATTTATAGTGATTATTGTTTCTAGCAATTTATATATAGCACTTTTTATTGCCTGCTGTACAGTTTTTGAGTGTATTTTTATTGCTATTAACTAATCTGCACGGGTAACTGATTTGTTTGCAGTTAAAAAAGCATTCTGTAGAGTCTCATTGCTCCTTTATCTGTTTAAAAACTTTCATTTTGTGGCTTTCTGTAGTGCTTACTGTCTATAGGCTAATAGTTTTAGTATGTCCTAGTCAGAATTGCTGGCTATGGGCTTGTTTGTTTATACAGTGATACTTGGTGGCTTTGCAGTTGCCCGCCCCTACTGTAAATCTGATCTGGGACACTCCTCCCAGTCTAGTGTCATAAGCTCATTCTACCTAATACAGAGACAACATTTGATAAGGCCTTCTATTTCTCCTTTTTCCCTTTCAAAAAAAAAAAAAAATTTTTCTACATGAATCTCCTTGGTTCTGACTGTGCTTCTCAAACATTTTGGAAATATAGAGTATATTTTAGAGCATTTATTATAACTGTATTTGCCTTAATATTGCTACAACTCAAGTTGCACTGCATCTGAAGTGTTTGTGTGTTTTAGCTGCTTTTCTGTATATATAGACTTCTCTGTATATGTAGACTAGCTACTTATTCTGCTGTGTTTCTGCCTCTTAAATCATTTTTCAGTTGTGCAGTTGCCTTGCTTCATTAAAAAAGTTTTAAATTGCTAATTTTGTAGATTTTTAATTGCATTTACTGTTTAGGACTACACACTTAAGTGTGTTAGCCTTTTCTGTGTTTATTTACTGTATTATTGCATTGTTTAGCCTGTTTCAACAAAAAAATACTATCTTTTTGCTCGTTTCCTACCTTTTCTAGCCAGTTCATATCCCAGGCTTTGCTTGTCTCAGGACTTTATTTTCTGTGCTCAGAGCTATCCAGACCTTGCTGTGGTAGAGGGAAGTCTTACTGCTTACCAGTGGGAGTGGTGAGCATTGTACTGCCTGTCTAACACTAGAGGAGTGGTTTCCAGCTCTGAAATTGTAATTTTATTAGCCTTTTTGGGCTGATTTCTATCCCTTTCAATTTTCTGGCTTACAGACGCGTGTGTTTGCATATTTTCACATCGTGCAGCACTGCGAGGCTGCAGTTAAACTATTCCAGGTGCCAGAAAGTCTGCTCTTCAAATTTTCCCTTAGAACTAGCTGGTTTCTCAGTAGTAGCACTAAAATCTGAACCCCTGTGGCTAGCACTTGCTCTAGAACCTGCTGGAAAGCACTAGGAAGCCTGAAACTGATTCAAGCACTCAGCTCTCCTTGTTAATAAGGAGAAATTAATCATAGGCACTAAACAGCCTATAACTGCAAAGTACCTTGCAAAGGTAAGGGAAAACAGCTCTTAAACTTTACAAAAAAGCACGTAAACAGGCATGTCCAAGGGTCAGCTTCTAGTGATTTCTCCTGTCCACCTGGTGAATCTGGGCATACTGGGGCAGTGCTGCAACTGCCTCATGTACACAGACAATCCTCTCCTCCTACCACCCAATACTACAACCTGCGAGAGATGCACTTACATAGCCAAACTGGAAGCAAAGCTCTCTCCGGCCAAGATTGTGCTAGACTGTCAAGAGGAGAAGGTTAACACCTGCATTACACCTCAAGGAACTCATAGCCCTTCAAAACCCACACCATCAACACCCACACATAGCAACACTAAACCCACATATGCAGAGGCCCTTAACATTAACCTGCCCAAGCAACAAAGACCTCCGAAGCCGAAATGCAAACAAACACCAGTCACAACCAAAGTGATACACAGCTCACAATACCAGTGTGCCACCCAACAACAGCCCCTAAGCAAGACAATGTACCCGACACTTTAGTCATAGGTGACTCTATAGTCAGACACACTGATGTCCCACTCACCAGGCTGAACAAGGAGAAAATTACAGTCAGCTGCCTGTCGGGTGCCAGGATCCACCACATAACGCATGCACTCAAGTCACTCCACAACAAGTACAGATACGACTCTGTCATTGTCCATGCTGGAGTGAATGACTTGAGACGTACCTCCCTGGACTACATGAAAAGAGACATGGAAGACCTCTTGGATCATGTGACCCAGGCAGGTATGACCCTAGCCCTGAGTAGCACCCTGTCTTTGTTCAGAATGATACCACAGTATAAGGGCAAAATGATTGACTTCAACAATTGACTAAGCTTCTGGTGTCATTCAAAGGGGATCCAGTATTTGTCTGCCTGGGAATACATGATCGACAAACCACAATGCTTTGCCAGAGATAGTCTGCACCTGTCACCCCTGGGATTCAGGTTACTGGCTAAAGCTCTTGCCACCCCTATAGTGCCTTTTTTAGGCAAGGTTCAAAGGATAAAACCACCACTGTAACAGATACAAGCATGCAAAATCTGAAGGTAATGCTACTCAATGCTAGAAGTCTAAACCTCAAAATGCACTCTCTCGAGGCACTCCTAAAAATGGAGAACATCGATATCTGTGCAGTAACTGAGACCTGGTTCAAGGCTCCAGAGAGCACCCTGCAATACCAGGCTACAATTCTTACCACACTTTTCGGCCACAAAACCAAGACCAAAACACTAAAGGTGGAGGAGTGTCCATATTCACCAAGGATATTCACACCTCCAGGCTAGTTGCCCAACACAATGCATCTAAAATTCTCCAGGTGCAACTAACACTAGGTAAGACTGCAATCCAAACTGTAGCTTGCTACAGATCCCCCACCATGCCCCAAGATTCTCACTACACCTTTCTAAACATACTGGAAAATATTAAGATACAACCAAACATCCTAATACTGGGTGATTTCAACTACCCTGCCATTAATTGGGAAAACTACTCGGGTACAAACTCCTTTTCCCAACGGTTCTTGGAATTCATAAATTCCAACGCCCTGGGTCAACTAATCCATTGTCCCACCAGGGGCTCCAATATCCTAGACCTGGTCATTACCAACATGGGAGATAGATGCTCCACACCAGTGGTCACCCCCTCATTGGTCAGGTCTGACCATAAGCAAATCACCTTTGACATCCACATCCCACCCCCACCCCCCAGTAAGGAAACCTCCTTAAAAAACTTCTCCAAAGCCAACTTTATGCTACTGAAGTCAGAAGTCACAAACTTCACAACACCCACGCATACGGGATCTGGAAGTTAGACTGCAGAATCCTACACTAAGGCACTGTACGAGCACATCCACTCATGCATAAATCGTGCCATCCCAGATAGAACTAAGATGCTCTTCTCCAAAAAAAGGAAGCCAATCTGGTGGTCCTCTGCCATAAACAAACTATACAACAGAAGGAAGAAACTGTTGAAGAAAAGAGGAAAATCCCAGGATGCAAAAAACTCCTTCACCAGCCTCAGTAAGAAGCTGAGATCCCTCATAAAATCCTCAAAAGCTAGTTACGAAAATAAAATTGCCAAAGATTCCAAAGACAACCACAAGGCATTCTATAGTTATGTCAAGAATCTAAATGGCAATGCTCAGATCTTCTCTAAGCTACAACAGAATGGCATTAAATATACTGATCCCAAGGATATTGCCAATATCCTGGCAGATCGATTTAGTGCCAACTTCACCCCTCTGTCACCCCCTAAAGGGCCCATCTCAATACCAAAAAATTGCCAAATTCCGATAATCACGGCCACACAGGTAGAAACTGCACTCTCCAAAGCTAAGAATACAGCATCCATGGGACCAGATTACATCCCAGGCTGTGTACTACATGAATTACAAAATGAACTGGCACCTCACCTAAGTGTCATGTTTAATCATAGCCTCACCTCAGGCTTCATGCCCAATGAGTTGCGCACAGCTAGAGTTATCCCGCTCCGCAAGGGATGATCTGCCTTGGATCTCGGGAACTACCGTCCCATCAGTCTGACAAGCCTGATCTGCAAGGGCATGGAACGCATTATCATGGAACTTATAAACAAAGACATTGGCAACCTTCAAATACTGGACCCCACCCAGTTTGGGTTTGTGAAGGGCCGATCTTGTCTCCTGAATCTGATTGACTTCTTCGAATCAGTCTCCAGAGCTGTGGACGAGGGTAAAGTTGGTCCACACAGCCTATCTGGACCTCACCAAGGCCTTTGACACCATCCCCCACTCTGGAATCATAGATAAACTTACTAAAATGGGCATAAATCCCTACTTCACTCGATGGGTTGCCAACTGGCTTACTGACAGAATCCAGACTGTAAAAGTAGCAGACTCCAAATCCAGCTCCAGACAAGTGACAAGTGGAGTACCTCAGGGTTCAGTCCTGGGGCCACTTTTGTTTGGCATCTACTTCTCTGAAGTACAGGCCAACACTAAGGGACTCTGGCTAACAAAGTTTGCCGATGACTGCAAACTGGGAGCCATTATTGAATCCCCAAATGATGTGGATATTCTACAAAAGGGCCTTACAGAAACAGATAATTGGTGCCAGAGCCATGGGCTCAAGCTTAATGCCAAGAAATGTATAGTTATCCCCTTTGGAAAAAACATGTACCCATGAATTACCACATAGGTGGCAGGACACTAAACATTGAAAGTGTGATGAGAGACTTAGGGACACAGGCGGGCAGTGGTTTCACTTTCGATAACCATATCGCCACAACAGTCAGGAAATCCTTCTATGTGGCACACCTCATCACTAAGGGCTTTTCATGCAGAAAAAAGAAAGTCATTGTCCCACTGTACTCATCCCTCATTAGGCCCATTATAGCATATAATGCCCCGTTTGGTATGTACCTCACAAGACATCTGCAACAGCTGGAAAGGCCACAGAAATACCTCACTAAAAGAATCACAGGCCTAAAGCAGATGCCATATGCCGACCGTCTAAAAAAACTCCAACTATACTCTGTGGCATATCGTCTACTCAGAGGCGATCTCTGCTTTACATACAAGACCATGTCAAACCCTGAGCTGTTGGACATGCTCCACTTAAAGAAATCCCAATCCCTCAGAGCCACACGCTCCAGGGATCTAAACCTTGTCATCACAATGAGCAAAACATGCTGGAGGGATAGGTTCCTGATCCAGAGACTCCCCATACTCTGGAATAGACTGCCCATACATGTCAAGCAGAGCACCTCATTGGCCCTCTGCAAAAGGAAGCTGGATGACTGGATGGGAGATAGGAAATTCACCCCGGGGATCATGTCAGTCACCCTGCTAGACAGCGGTCCAGAGAAGTAAATATTGTGGGAAGAAATATCCAGGGAATTGTTATGGCTAGGCTTGCATAGCTCAGAGGCGATCTCTGCTTAACATACAAGACCATGTCAAACCCTGAGCTGTTGGACATGCTCCACTTAAAGAAATCCCAATCCCTCAGAGCCACACGCTCCAGGGATCTAAACCTTGTCATCACAATGAACAAAACATGTTGGAGGGATAGGTTCCTGACCCAGAGACTCCCCATACTCTGGAATAGACTGCCCATACATGTCAAGCAGAGCACCTCATTGGCTCTCTTCAAAAGGAAGCTGGATGACTGGATGGGAGATAGGAAATTCACCCCGGGGATCATGTCAGTCACCCTGCTAGACAGCGGTCCAGAGAAGTAAATATTGTGGGAAGAAATATCCAGGGAATTGTTATGGCTAGGCTTGCATAGGCTCTAGGGCCTATAGCCTAATACCAGCCTATGAACCTATGAACATAAAGTCTGCAAAAACAAAAACAAACAAAAAAAAACTCCTCGCCCTGAAAGCCCATCTCTTGATGTCGGGAATGGCAATCTACCAGTCACAAGAGATATAATAGCAAGAGGTAAAGGGAAAGCCATAGCAAAGAACCAGGAAGCACGTTTGATTTCTTGTGGCTTCCTCCTACATTCCAAATAGTGTTAATTAACCACTTATCAACCTGTAATGGAAAGGGATAAAAACAATGGAAAACATGCAAATTCCTGATGAGCTGCAAATTGCTTTGCAGGTTCAATAAAGGTATTTTGTGTAGTGCATGACCTGTTTTTCAGTATTTTCTTTATTTTTTTTTAACTGAGCTGCATTGCTAATGGGTCCTAGTGCCTGTTTGTTTTGCTACCCCTTTCATTGTACAGTCAGTACACTTCCCAATGGCCCCACTAGTGATGTTGGAAGAGTCTGTAATGCTGTGTATGACCAGAGTTATACTTTTCTTGCACTGATGTTTAGGTGCACACAAGCATGGTTGTTAGATCATTACATAATTTGTACCTTACTGTCTCATATGACACTTTTCAGGGTGTTGTGTTAGTGGGGCTATACAACTTTTGCCCACTATGAACATATTCTGTTTCAGGATGGCAGCTATATCTGTCAGTGTAATATTCCTTGTTTCAGTAATACTTAAATGATTTGACAACTAATTTTATTTCCATCTTATATGTATATAAAGGGTCAGAAGATGGTTTATTTTTTAGTGTTCTAGCATGTCCCATGTCTTCGACTGGTAATTTTAAACATCAGTTGAATAAACTAGAAAGTAGAATGATTATAAATTATCACACTTTATGTCCCCAAAGTATGAATTTAGAAAATAATTTGAATATTTAGGATGTTTTGCAATATATTTAACATATCGTTAAGGTATAAGCCAGTGAAGTTTATTAAATGAATTTGGAAAATAAATTTTGTATGTATATGTTTTAATATGTAGTTGCAGTTAAAATATGTATTTAAATTATGCATTAATATTGTGAGAATTTAGATGCAGAAGTGTTTATAATGAATTAAAAGTTTGAGCTGATATGTATACATTTTGATGTTTAAATAGACATATTGGCAATATAATAATATTATTATGTTTTTTATATTGTATGGGGACTTTATAAGGGTTGGTAACATTTTTCTAGTGGTTGCAATCTGTCAAAAGAACTGAATGTTGATGAGTATGGTTAATTTAATAATTATGCAATTGATGTTATTTGAATAGTTTACTTGATTAATTGAAGGTTTGTACAAACGATATAAAAAGGGACATATTTTGAAGCTGTAATGTTCCAGTAGAAGGCGAGAAGCTGAGGTACCAGAACGGCTGTAATTATAGAATATACTTCCTGACGGTGGTTTCCTGCTCCTCATTTATGTGGTATGAAGAGTTTGCTGCTTTATGTCTTTTGGTGACTGCAATATTATCCCCCCTCTTTATATTTAATACTGCTGAGTCAAGTTGTGGAATCCTTCATGTTTTTGGGATCTATAATCTCCCAGGACTTGAAGTAAGACACCAATGTAGGGTCCCTCATAAAAAAGGCACAACAGCGAAAGTACTTTCTGCAACAGCTGAGGAAGTTCTCCCTCCCACAGAAACTGTTGATTCAGTTCTAAACAGCAGTCATTGAGTCTGTTCTCAGCTCATCCATAACAGTGTAGTTTGGATCTCTGTCTAATCATGACAAAAATAGGTTACATTGAATAGTCAGGTCTGCCAAAAATATCATTGGTGCTAGTTTACCCTCCTTACAGGACCTGTGCTATTCCAGAGTCATGAAAAGGGCAGGGAAAATCATCACCGACTCTTCACATCTAGGCAACCATCTTTCTGAACTATTACCATCGGCCAGACATTATAGATTATTATACAGTGACCCCCCATTAATATTCCAAAACGTGCACGCTGATTGTAAATCAGACTTATACTAATGGAAAAAGGTCTGGTCGCCCGGACTTTTTCCATTAGTATAAGTCTTTTTTTTTTTTTGTGTTAGACAGCAATGGAGAACGGAAGAGCTCCGTTGCTGTAATCTCACTATGTTAAACAGGTTTAACATAGCGAGATATCTTCAGAAAAAAGCAACAGAGATCTTCCTTTCTCCGTTGCTTTTTTTAAAGCTGTCTCGCTATGTTAAACTTGTTTAACATAGCGAGACAGCTTTAAAAAAAGAAACGGAGAAAGGAAGATCTCTGTTGCCTTTTTTAAAGCTATCTCGCTATGTTAAACTCCTTTAACATAGCAAGACACCTTTTAAAAAGCAATGGAGATCTTCCTTTCTCCATTGCTTCCACACACAGCTCTGATGTACTGCCGCAGAATACTGGATAGCTGCAAAAGGGTAGCACGGAGGCATTATACAATGCCATTATTTAAGAAAAGTAAGTATTTTTTTTCTTAAATAATGTCATTGTATAATAGCAATAACCCACTTCTGGGTGTGGGTAATGCTGGATTTATCCATGGTTGTGTTTGTTTGGCCACTCAGGCTTTGCCCTCGTGACCAAACCACACCAACCATGGGTAAATCCAGCATTATCCACACCCATGCGTGGGTTTTTGCTTAAATACACACCAAAACAAGCAGATATAAGAACATTTTTTTCCCACAGGCCATCAAGTTCATAAACAGTTAACTCAGCTTATTAGGCTGAGGTATTCTTTTTCCCAAGCCTCCAAAGTTTCTGCAGTATTGTTGACATATTGTTAATACTTGTTTCCTTCAGAGTTTATTTCAATATTTTTTGCACTGAGTTGCACTTTGCACCTTGTATGTACATGTATATTTACATTTTTTTGTCTTGTTCTTAATAGTTACATGTAGGTCATTTGTCTTGTTCTTAATAGCTGTATGTATGTCATTATGTAATTCATACTTGAAGAGTCAATGAAACCAGAGTCAAATTCCCTGCATGTGAGCATACTTGGCCAATAAATGTGATTCTGATGTATTAGAAGTTGTGCATATTACTGTTTTATCATTTCATGTTACTGTTGTAGTGACACCTCAGCATATATGTGTATTATTCATTTTAATCTGTAACAATTGTTTGATTTCATGTACTGTTACTCACTGTCTGTACAGAGTGGCTTTGTATATTTGTAGTAGTTCTGCTGTAAATGTATGGCACTCTTTTGTATGTCTGTTGTCCAGACATACAACATGCTGCAACTGACAAACATGCAAATGTAACAACAGGTGTCATCTTTATCACCCATGTGATTTATTCCAATTGATGACACTGTGTAATTTGGTTTACCATTTTGATGGATACATTTATAGATTAAGGGCTGGATTCCAAAAGATTTGCAGAAGTCAGTAGTATGTGTTGCGTTCCACACTAGATTTTAGTAAGCCAAGTAATATGCAAATGTGTCTCAGTTTAATGAATATATCCCAGCAGTAGCATAGCTAGGGTGAGCTCTGAGGTATATGGTTTAAAGCCCTGACTATGACCCTGGTGACTTGGGTTCAGTTAATGGCCCAGGTAGTGGAAAACATGGCATGGAGGAGTGATGAATGGTGAGACTATGCCTGCATGGTGTCGCAAGGGGAGGAGTTTAATATCCTAATGGAAAATGGGACAAGGGGTGGAGGATGTATAGGTGGATGGAAACTGGATAACACAAAGAAGTCTTTGATGTGGGATGGGGACTTTGAAGTTTGTATCACTTACAAAAAGGGTAACATCTCTTGCATCAGCCCAGTGCATGCCTGCCTCTTGGACTGCTGTTTTGGTTGCAGGAAGCAACCTATTACAAGACAACTGTGAGGTGTTCCGGTGACCTCACTTACTGTGGGATACCTCTTTCATTCATGCATGGGGAATATAAGGCCATAAGCAGAACCCCTATCTGCTAAGTAGATAATGGTACCATTTTCAGTGTGCTCTTGCCCCTGGGGAAATAATGAGCGGGGGGGGGCTTGATTGTTAGAAGGGGACTAGAGCAAACAGAGAAAAAGTTGCTTATTAATAAAGAATAAAGAAAGCAAAAAAAAAAAACAATGTTTTGTACATGACCTTTCCCATAAATGGAATATATTTTATATTTCTCCCTTTTCCTAAATGATACACACAGCAACTGGCCATGAAATAATGCATTCACATTGTATAGTTTTCTGCGAGGTTACTCAAGGTCAGTAACAACTGTACAAGACAAATGTCTTAAATATTTTTAACCAAGTGTAAGACAAGCTGAGGCTAGAATTCCCCTCGAATCATATTAAACTATCATTATTGACTTTTTTACAAACCCATGTTTCTGGAACATGAATTTTCATCCATCTATGACATCTAACCCACACAGCAATCAATGTATTCCCCTTACAATGCAGTTAACCAAGAAATTAATTCATATCTGAGCCATGACAGATGTTTCACCATCATCACTGAGCCCTATTTTATGCACTAATCTCATTAAATAATTTCTAGGTTTATTTGTGCACCATTCATTTTGTTTGAGCGTGCTCCCATTTAAGAATGATGCATTTTTAACATCACATTTTATTCCCCTGAGAACTACAAACAAACAAGATGCATGTTTTGGTTACAGAACGCAGTCTGTGAAGTATTACAATACAACATGAGGTGTACCTGTGTCCTCACATACTGTGGAGTACCTCTCTTGTGTAGGGCCACCTGATAAATTAGAGCACATGTACAATAAATTAGAATAAGGAAAAGCTCTATCATTTTATTTAACTTTATCTGCTCATTTATACTTTTTAATTGGGTTAATGCTAATTGGTCAGGTCTATTTTCAGAGGGACCACAGAGAAAACTCCTATAGAACTGCACAAAGTCAGTCATAAAGTATGCAAGACTCATGCAACTGAATTAAAAAGCAATACTGAGTTGGTCCAATATGTCAATTATTTACAATAAATGCATAATAGCTGATACATAGGAAGTTGGACATGGGCATTTAAATGAGACAAGTTGATTTGATAAGAAAAATATTTTTGCATATGAACTCAGCACATCAGACAAAAGGATGTATAAAAAATAATAACCAGGTGATGTTTATGTACCATATCACTGCTTATAAATAATCCTGGCAAGTTTGTTTAATGAGTTATAGATTTACTTTTACCTATTACAAACACATCAGCAGGCTTTTAGGTAAACATCCACCCTGAATATACTCTATGGAATGCACTGAGAGTTTACAATTACAGCTCCCACAAGAGAATTAGCACCACAAAATGAATAAGAACGCAGCGATTTAAAATGCAGTTTATTCTGATGTGAGCATGGAATGCCCTAGTAGAAGACACTCTGGAATTACAAAAAAAAAGTTTCACAGAACTCAGCAAATGTATGCAGAGGGTAGGAAGAATTATTCACTCTCGTCTTTTGGCTTTTCCCGGTTAGGGGTTGCCACAGGGGATCACCAGTCCACTTATGACTGGCAGTGGATTTTTACTGTGTCAAGTTGCCAGCCCGGTGCCCAACCTTCAAGGAAGGCACACCCACTCTCACACACACCTACCTGCATGTCTTTAAGGTTCACTCGACCACAGGGAGGACATGCCGACTCCTCACAGAAGGAACTCCAGCTGAGAATCGAACTGGAGAGGATCTTGCTGTGACGTGACAACACTAACCGCTGCACCACCGCAGCCTCAATTATTCACTCTCATAATACTGGCAAAATTCCAACTCCATGATATATTTTATGTTAAATTAGAATATGTCATTCAGATCCTGAAACAAAACTTCTTTGAAGGGAATTACAGGATGTTTTGCTCACAGACTAAAGAAATACCATGTGGTGAAAAGAAAAAGACGTAAAATTATATAAAGCAGATAATCTAGATCCTAAAACCATCACAGCTTTGATCAGCAAGTACCCATTACCAAAGCTATCGGCAGAGAAGACTAAAAGTCTGATTAGTCTAGTCACTAGGTATGTGTTTCTGACATTCTTTAAAGGGACAATCCCAGTGTTTAAAATTAATGTCCGAGTTAAACTGACAGAAGTCACGCCCACTTCGACATGTCACATTCATTCCCACCCACAGTGTCATTTTACTTTTAAATATCCTGTAAATCCAGAGTTCCGGTCTTGTTTCAGTTACCAGGATAATCTAATCTTTGGATTTGTGCTCCTCCGATTTATATTGGATTGGGGACCTATGCCCCCAGCTCCTGGTTCATATTTAAAATAAAGAAAGCTGTGCCAGAGAAAAGGGACATCAGTGTATACTGATTTTTAAATTTTGCATCACTTATGCTTCTACAGATGTACAAGCAGCCCACTCATAAAAAAATAGTGCATTTGTCTAGTAGTATTCAGAAATCAGCAATTATCAAACTAGAAGCCGAAAAAGGAACAGAAGTGTTTGTCTACTAATGCTCCAACCTTCTGTCACACACTTGTTCTATGGAATTACTAACAGGCAGAAAGTCACTTCACCAGGCTAGTATTCAAAAAATCAGAATACAGTAAAAGATGAAAGAATGAGAAATATGGTTTCCACTACTGTTTGCCTGACTCATGTGCTTTCTATAGGTTGAAGCCATGCCATAAAATTGTTGTAGAGGGCCAGGATTCACAATCAGCACAGAATAAAATATGAAGCGAAAGAAACAAAAAACTCTGTTTACTAATGTTTTAAAAGCCTTGCATTACTGATTTGCTTTCTAGAGTAGCAGCAGCAGCTGTCAGGTCATAAAATGCCTGAAAAGCTACTTTTCTCAATGGGTAAAATGCACAGATTAAACTAATGAATGGCTCACAGGGAGAGCTGTTGTTAGTACAACTGCAGTTTGGATGGAATTTGGCTAACACCTTTGAAACTTCCTTCAGGCACTCTTCCCCCACCCCCTCAGCTAAAGGTGAGCATGCTCAAAAAGGCAAACCTGAAATGTAAACAAAGGCTGAATCCAAACAAAAAAAAAAATCCCTGGGACTGTCCCTTTAAGGTTACAAAATATAGAAACATTTCCAGTAAAATAACACTCTATG
>NC_056728.1:1711010586-1711070586 GCF_019279795.1 Protopterus annectens
CAAATTACATATAATTATTTACAAAATTCCAACTATCTGTGCTGGCAGTACCTGCTATCATCACAGATGAAACTAAAGAACGCCTTACGGTTGTCCTTAGTTGAGGAAGCTATTTTGGATTCATAGTTTGCTTTGGAGGACTTAACAAGAAGTCTTATTTACTTGTTTAAGCTGAGGAGGGAGTGTTTCCACTTTAGGGCTCACTCCCTCTTACTCTTTGACAGTAATTTCTTCTTATTATTGTAACGTCTGTTAATGGCAGTTGTCCACCAGGCAGGTTTGCTCTTCTTTGAGGAGTATGTTTTGATCCTATCAGGTATGGTTGAGTCAAAGTTATGCAGGTGTTCGTATAAAGCATTGATGTAGAACTTGGCATAGTTGCCAGTTCTGTCAGAGGGGGGAGGTGCAGTGAAGCTATTTATATCATCCCATAAGAGGTTCTAATCTGCTTTGGAGAAATTCTTTAGTTTAGTTGCTGCTGGGGGGGGGGTCAGGTGTGATAGCTACTTCAAATTAGACTGATTTGTGGTCAGATCTCACCAGGGAAGACCTCACAGTAGGCTGCTACAGTGGTCCCCCATATTTGTAAGCACCAGATCCAGGATGTTGGCACCCCTTGTGGGGAAGTTAACCAGCTGGTCCAGGTTTGAAGTTAATGAAGTTGAAGAACCTTTGGGCAAGTGAGTTTGAGCATGAGTAATTTACCCACTCAATGGATGGGTAGTTAAAGTCACCCAAAACCATGGTGTTCATATGTATATCGTGATAGACTCAAGTAGACCCAAATAGGTAGAGTGGGTGTCCTGATTCATGGACGGGGTCCTGTAGCTGGCAATGACATGAACAGGTGTCCTAACAACAGTTAATTGCACCTGTAGTATCTCCAGGGAATCATACTGTTTAACCAATCTGGAGGTGTATTTATCTTTAATGAATGTTGATACACCACCTCCTTTAGTTTTCATGCCTTCAGTTTGTGGTCTGACCATGTGGAAGGAGGTGTAACGCAGTATGGCTAGGGTGCTTCCCATAGCCTTGAACCAAGTCTCAGTGACTGCACAAATGTCTTCGCCTGCCAAGCGGGGGACTGCATTTAGTAGCATAACATTGAGATTGTTTTTAGATGGAGTTTTTACATTGGGAATTTTGTCCTTGAAACACTGCCTAAAAAGGCACTATGGGGGTGGGAAGAGCCTTAGCCAGTAGCCGAAATTCCAAGGGTGACAGATGAAGACCATCTCTGGCAAAGCATTGAGGTCTGTTGATCATGTCTGGCTGATAGATACTGGATCACCTTGTCTGCCTATTTGCCTCTAAATCTACCTACAACTTCTCATGAAGTAGTGAAACAGTTACTGAAGGGGGTTCATCTCATAATGGCTTCAAGACATTATGTGTCCTCTGCTTGGGATTTTCTTCTTCTTTTTCCTGGTTAGGGGTTGCCACAGTGGATCACCTGTCTGCTCATGACTGGCAGTGGAGTTTTTACGGTGTTGAGTTGCCAGCCCGGCACCCAACCTTCCACAGAAGGCACACACATGCATGCACTCATGCCTAGGGCCAATTTGGAGTGTCCAATCCACCTGCAGCATGTCTTTGCGATGTGGGAGGAAACCGGAGCACCCGGAGGAAACCCACGCGAACACAGGGAGGACATGCAGACTCTGCACAGTAGGTACCCCAGCCGAGGATTGAACCAGAGAACCTCTTGCTGTGAGGCAGCAATGCTAACTGCTGCACCATCACAGCCGCCCCTGCTTGGGATTTTAATTTTACAAATTAAAATGTAGCAATATATATATATATATATATATATATATATATATATATATATATATATATATATATATACATACATACATACATTATATATATATATATATATATATATATATATATATATATATATATATATATATATACATATGCATACATTGTGTATATATATATATCTATGCATACATGTATATATATATATATATATATATATATATATATATATATATATATATATATATATAAAACTGAACCATTCTTATTATTTATTCCTGTCAGTTAAAGATCACATTTCATTTACCAAACAGACTTTTTCCAAGTGATTGGCTAGTTACATTATTGTCTTTATTTGAGGAAATGCAACAAGGCAGTGGAAGGTGAGGGCTCACATCACCAGATGAATGTTTTCCAAAGCAATCTTCATAAAAAAATATACACCCCAAATATTTCTGACGCTGTTACTTAGTTTTATATATTTTGTAAGCATTACAAAACTGATAAACAATCTTGCATTTGTTCTGTATTACAGAGGGCTAAATCACCAAATGTAACCCAGACAACCTGCCATTAATTAGCAACTTGGGCACTGTAGCAGCTAATGGGGATAGAGTGGGTAGCCAATTCAAACTTGCCCATTCTGGGGATAGAGAAGTTTTCCAGCCTTTTGTAATTTCAGCACAACTAGACAGAGTGTGATATGTCATACAACATATGGTTCAGGGAAACACACTTGTCTTTGCCAAGTCTTTGTAGTATCTCTTATGAAGTGGGCACAGGAATGCACAAACTTACAGCTGAAGACACCGAAGGACCTTATAATGCCAATGTACATGCCATCTGATAATCCTGTTGATAGGGTGGAAAATACCATCATGTCTGTCTGGATGATAGTTGTGCCATGATGAGCTCTCATCCTGTTGGTGGGGAATGAATGGGTCATTACAACACTGGTTAGGCAGCTGTCAGGCATGAGGGACAGAAAAGACAAATGGGGAAAAAATGAAAGTGCACTTTAAGATGAAAAGCAGAATTTGTTGCAGCTGTTCAGCATGGCATGCTATAAACCATCCATCACCACCACCATTGCTATGAGATCTGAGATACACTACTTTGTACTTTCCTGTTCATAGATTCATAGATATTCCAAGGTCACTGATTCTCACATCATTCACACCTTGTAAAGACCCTCCCTCAGCCTGAACCTCCTTTCTCCAGTAGGGCCATACCAGCTCATAGCAATCAGTCCAGGAGTACATTTGTGAATACCCATCAAAATATCTTGGTTATATTTAAGGGAAGATAGTGAATCACACTGCTTAACATGTTATTCATTTGCATGGGAGGTACTGGGATATAATGCATTCTTTCTACTGTGTTTAATTTATCTGTTGGTGAAAATGTAGGTACCTGATTCTAGTACTGGGGTAGAGTTACTGGACTTGCAGGGAAACAAAGAGATCCAGAACAATTGGGTATCTAATGGCTTGGTAAGTGAGACAGAGATCTCCCCTCAAAAATCTGTAAGACACTGAATTAAGGGATCGAACTTTCAGCTTCTCTTGGGAGCTCAGTAACTTTAGGTCTGTGATATTTTTGGTTAGGTGCATTTAGGGCATTTCTAATTTTCTGAAATGTTTTAGGAAATATATCCCAAAGATGAAGTTGTACTTGATAATTGGACTGATCAGTCTTGAGTAAAAGTGATTAATTACCTCTTTAGATCTTGGTAATATTCCTTTGATTGTTAGCTGGGCCAAATAAAAGGACTTCCTGACAATCGTTGTGACATGGTTATAAGAAAGGTAGCTATCAATCCAAATACCTAAGTCCCCATTTATGGCTTCATTTTGTAGTGGTATATTCTCTATACAGTATGTTGAAGGAGGAGGGTATCCACCAAAAGTGCTTACACTATGCATTTAGTCTGAACCCATTTTAGTATACCAAGAGTTTAGTAGGGAGAATTAATTCTGCAGGGTTGGAGTATCATACAGTGACTTAACAACAACCCCCGATTTGCAGCTGTTTACAAAGTTTGTTAACCAGAGGTCCTGGCTCTTTGGTTGGAGATCTGAGAAGTAAACGCTGAGAAGGAGAGGTCCCAGCACCAGCCATGGTGGGTTCCAATACTAATTTTCATGCTTTCTGGTGAGGCAGTTGCAGCTCTCACTGCATCGGTTCTGTCTTTTAGACACTTTGTTGTCCATCTTACCAGATACAGATGATTTTTAAAGTGCTTTGGTAAAATATCAGTATGGGGGATGTTGTCAAAAGCCTTGGCCAGGTCAATATATGTCATGATCACTGCATGGCCACCATATACAGCCTCCATAACCCTTTTGAAGAAATTTACCAGGTTAAATAGATAAGATCTACCCTTTACAATGCCAAACTGTTTGAGAGCAAATCTAATAAAACTGCAGATATGCTGCAGCATAATAGATCAGTTATAATATGTTTAATTGGTTTGTAGATGAGACTATTAAGGCTAATTGGTCTGTTATTACCCACATCAGTTGTATGGCTACTGTTATGGAGGGATATCACCACTTCAGTGTGCCAGACATCAAGAGCAAACCCAGTAGCTAAATTTAGTTAAACAGTTAAAGGAGTGTCTATGCAAGGGCATGTTTAATATTAATTAATCAACCAGGTATATTGTCAGGTCCCATCGAGGAAATATTTTTAGGTCTTGCTTAACATTTCAATAAAGCTTTAGAGATAATTGGAGACGTGAGGGATTCAGATATCTCAGGATTTTGAACAGCATTCTCTGGAGTGAAATTGGCAGTAAATTTATTAGCAAAAATATTGGCAATGTCTTTTGGGTAAGTTTTAGAATTCAGCTAGTAATCATTCTTACAGTGACATGAGAGTATTTGTAACATAAATCCAAAGGTCACACATCAGATGCATGTGTGATTCAATCAGACAGACCCTAGGAAAAAGGAAGACACCAGTACAAAGACACATACATTTTTCTTTACGAAGGCTTAATGGGAAATGTTCAAATTCCCTTTGTAAAAAATAAAAGTGTTTAACTCATTCATACCTACAGCATCAGTTCTGTATACTTCCTCTTTGCTCCCATAGGTCCTTATGACAGCCAGTCCTTTTTGGGTATAGCATCTTTAACTAAATGACTTATCAGGTAA
Source organism: Protopterus annectens (assembly GCF_019279795.1). NCBI lineage: Eukaryota > Metazoa > Chordata > Ceratodontiformes > Protopteridae > Protopterus > Protopterus annectens. Next base: position 1,711,015,518 of record NC_056728.1, read on the forward strand.
TAATAGGCAATATTAGAAAGTGCAAGGAGTTATTAGCAAAATGATAATAAGATTGTTAATCTAGGATGTCCTGAAGTAGAGAAATTAATTACTGTTAGTTACCATTTTTTTTTTGTATTTATGTTCATATTTTCATAATGGTGAGCCCTAAATGTCATTGAGAGATATGGTGTGATATGTCATGGTGGGACACAGGAAAATTCATTGACAATGTCCATTTTTATAAAATTATACCCAAGTTATTTGTTAGTAATTATGGAAAGTAATAATTTTTCTATGTGTACTTAATACTTCAAAAAACAAGTGACTTACAAACTGTTGCACGCCATCCGCTGAAATCTTAGATGTTGTTAAAGAAACTATGATATTTGCGCTGTAGATTGAACATCTTGAGAGATATTCAGTGCTATATGTTTTGCTAATTATAGAATGACGCATATGATTTCAGATTTTGTAAATATCTCAATAAATATGCACTCATGGAGGGATTTCTTGCTGTCATCTGGAAAGTTATGTCTGGTTAACAAAAATGTTCTAATGGTATATATCTAGGTTGTACTGTTTCCAAGATATGACAATTTGTTTGTGAAAGTGTAACAAAAATATAATTTTGGGTTTGTATGGATTACAAAATATTATAGTATTTATGGAAAGGCTATGAATACACTGACTATCATCAAAGTAAAGAACTTCTTCCTAATAACATTGATATTCGTACTGTCTTAATAGCTTTATTGTTCACAAAATGCTTTAGTTTATGTTATGCTTTTTAAGTTTATTTTTAAGAAAATGCTCCAGAATGCAAGATGCATGTAGGCTGCGAGAGGCTTGACATTCCACACCACATATGTGTTAATGATTAAAGCACACTAATCCTTAGATACATAAACTCATCACAACATAGGATCACTTCTGCAGTATAAGTTCCTCTCTAACATTCCTCTGTTGCTGTATCTTTGCTGGATCTCACAAATATATGATTTGTAATGTTCATAGGTTCATAGGTTCATAGGTGTGTACTAGGCTAATGGCCTTGGAGCCTATATAAGCCTAGCCCAAGAAGATTCCCTGGCATCATGCCGCCCAAAGTTAGTTCCCAGTGCCCCTGTGAAGTAAGGCCAGTGAAGTGATCCCTGGGTGAACTTCCTATTGCACATCCACTTGTCAAGATTTCTCTTAAAGAGGGCCAGTGAGGTGCTCTGCTTGATGTGAATGGGAAGTTTGTTCCAGAGTATGTGAAGTCTCTGGGTTAGGAACCTGTCCCTCCAGCATGTTCTGTTTATTGTGGTAATGAGGTTTAAGTCCCTGGAGCATGTGGCACAGAGGGATTGGGATTTCTTTAGGTGTAGCATATCTAGCAGCTCGGGGTCAGACATGGCTTTGTAGGTCAAGTAGAGATTGCCTCTAAGTAGGCGATAAAAGACAGAGTATAGCTGGAGTTTTTCAAGTCTGTCCATATAGGGTATGTGTCTAAGGCCTAAGATCCTCTTAGTGAGGTAGTTTTGTGGCCTTTCCAGTTGTTGTAGGTGCCTAGTGAGGTACATACCAAATGGGGCATTGTATTCTATAATAGGTCTAATGAGGAATGAATAGAGAGGGATTATGACCACTTTCTTCCTGGATGAGAAACCTTTTGTAATGAGATGTGCCACATAGAATGACTTTCTGACTACAGTGGCAATGTGGTTATCAAAGGAGAGGTTGCTGTCAACCTGTGTCCCCAGGTCTGTTATCACACCTTCGGTGTTTAGTGGACTACTGCCTATGTGGTAATTCATGGGCATATAAATGCTGACCTCCAATTTAATTACAATGTGCAAGCCAAAAACTCTTCTAAGGCTTCACTATAACCTTGCGGGTGTGATTTCCACATAGAGAACCAGTCTAAATAATATTATTTCAATAACTATTTCCCCTTTCATTTACTATCTCCACCTCCATAGTCTATTCTTTTCTTTATACATCTGCACTATGCCTTCTCTCTCATACCACGCTGTTTTCTTAATATTGCTAATCACCTTATTATACATACTATTATGAGCCACCTCCCTTACATACATACTACCACCTGCACCTACAAAAACATCCACCCAGGCCTTATCACTTTATATCCACAACAATAGCTTCTCTGATATAACATCCTCCCTATTTGAATAGAATACTATTCATCTAACTAAAGTCCACTTGCTTCCTATAACTACCAAAACCAAATTAGTACTGCACACAGTCTATAAGCACAGTAATAAAGCTAGCTTTCTTTATCACCTCTTAACTCACCTCCTCAAACTTTCCCAGTGTGGAGACATTCATCCCAGTCCCAGATGAACAGAGCCAGCAATTTCCTATCAATCTTCCCTCTCTAAAAATTTGCTGTCCATCTCTAACCCTATTTAAGCATAACCTTGACCAATGGATGGGAAATCGGAAATTCATCTCAGGTCTGGCCCCATATCTCTGATAGACAAGAGGCAGACAGTAATGCCCAAAGTAACATATCACTAGCTTACAATCTTAGAAACTTCCTAATTTACATATCCCCTCCTAATAAATGTCCATGATACATAGGGACACAATTGGGTTAGATTGCACAGATAGACTTATAAAGGCCCTTGCATTCATTAGCCTAGTATATAACTACGAACCTATGAACAAATATATATCTGTACATGTATATATATATATATATATATATATATATATATATATATATATATATACATACATATATGTCTATAAATGTGTGTGTGTGTGTGTGTGTGTGTGTATATATATATATATATATATATATATATATATATATATATATATATATATATATATATATAAATAGCTTTAACCAGTGCAGCATGTTACTAAATGTAGATGCAACTGCCTGAGCCTGCTATTTTTCAGTATTCAGACATACAGGGGTACACAGGGCTGCACAGTTGTCTCATGGCTGTTAGGGGAAGTATGCAACATGCCCTCTTCAGTTGTTTTATGCCACTTCATATTAATGGTCAACCTGCTTTGAATGGAAAGTTCATCAGTCATTTAATACAGCTCTGGTGTGTGGAAACGTTACACAAAAATATATATTATTCTTTGTATTTTATTTAGAAATGCATTATTATTTTATTGGTAGCATTCTTTTATTATTATTATTATTGATTTATCATTTTGGTAGTATTCTGCTGGTGAACGTACCAGGTTAACAAATGATAAATAAATAAAATAAGGAAATGATTTCCTAAGAAGAAATTACCAAAAGTGATCTTGTGGATATTACATTGCACCTAACGGTTATAATTTACTGTGTCTTTTCCCCCTAAAATGATTGAAGTATTTCCAGTTGAGAACATCATACTGCCTTTAATGGCAAGATTTTAGTTAGACATGCAATACGTTTATAAACCTTTTGTCACCACTACCCCTTGCGATGGTGAAAGAATTTCTTTGGTGAGAGACACTAGCCACTTTGAGACAACCAATGTTTCCAATTCCTTCCTCCAAAAAGAAAAGAAATAAGAATCAGAAATTTACACCAGATTCATTGGTTTATTCCTTGCAAAGCTCATGCTCAGTGAAAGAAAGTACAATGTCTGTGGTCCTCTGATAAGGGAAATCAGTGCAGAAATTTCAAAGAAATTCTGTCAGTGGATCTGGCTTTGACAGGCTTTGAGCCTATCCTGAATCCAGACACTCTGCAAATTCTAGCAGATAATATGACAGTTGTTGTTGTGTCTTTCGGATTTTCCCAGTTAGGGGTCACCACAGCGAAACTCTGGTCCGCTAATGATTGGCAGTAGATTTTTAGGTTCGAGTTGCCAGCCCTGATGCACAACCTTCAACGAAGGTACGACCATTCACGCATGTCTCCACGCAGAAGACGCGCTAGCTGAGAATCAAACCGGAAAGCGTCTTACTGTGAAGCGACAACACTGTGGTATATTATACAATAACCAATGATGCTGGTGTGGTATACTGAATATTCACCCACAGTTGGTGTAGTTTAATCATGAGGGTGAAGCCTGATATAAGGGTTGATACCTAGCTGTTTGAGTTTGTCAATAATGTATGAGTAGGGGATAGTGTCAAAAGCCTTGGTTAAGTCTAGATAGACTGTATACACAGATTTTGCCTTGTCCAGGGCCTTGGTGACTGCCTCGAAGATGTCCACCAGGTTTAACAGGCATGATTTCCCTTTGACAAATCCAAACTGAGTAGGATGAAGAGTTTGGAGATTACCTATATTTTTCCTGATAAGGTCCATGATTGATTTACCCCATGGCATTGCAGATAAGGCTAGTCAGGTTAATAGGTCTATAGTTCCTGGGGTCAGTGGATGCACCACTTTTGTGCAAGAGTATAACTGTGGCTGTTTTCCATTCAGCTGGTATGAAGCCAGTGCTTAGACTATGATTGAAAAGAGTAACCAACGCTGTTGCTAATTCTTGTACCCATGTAGGACACAGCCTTTGATGCTATCAGGTCCCTTAGATGCTGTATTTTTGGCCTTAGAGAGGGAATTTTACAACCTGCTCTTTAGAGATAGAAGATAGGAGACAGATGATAGGGATATCACGGGGTATGTGTGACGAACTTTTCACAGAACCAGTTGGCTAACAGGTTAGCTATGTCCACAGGCACAGTATATCTTGTATCATTAGCTACCAGTTCAGCACAAATATGGGCCCTTTCTTTTAGGTTATGGAAGTTGTGATGCCACACCTCTGGGACAGTAATCAAGGCACCAGTGGGGGATGTTCACTGAGAGTTTATAAAGGTACACACACACTATTTCCAGAGGCAGCTCTCTGTATCAAGTGCAATTTCCCTTAAGAGCACACAGAGACCACAGTCAGTCTGGGGCTAGTTTCTCTCTCTTTCTCCAGATCCCAAATTAGGCTCCTCACTGGCACATCTATAGAGTTGAGATCTCAGCTGAGTGTCCAAGCCAAGGTTTCCAGCACACTCTCTGTCCAGCCAGTACTTCGTGTCCCTGCCCAAGTAGCTGACACATGTAATGTTTGAGATTTGATTCACACACACACACACACACACACACACACACACACACACACACACACACACACACACACACACACACACACACACACACCTGGGAAAGACTGGCACAGGTTTACTAGCTATGCCTCCTTCTGCCCAGCCTATAATGTAGTTATGACTGCCACCAAACACTCCTGCCAGCTACCTTAAGGCTCTTCCAAGGGTACCCAATATACTGAGTGAAACTAATATTAATACAAATGGTAGTTTGACCAACAGCAAGGCGAATAGGAGTGGTCCACACAGTGTCACCAAATAAATATGCAAGTACACTCAGAACTTAAATATGTCTACAAAGATCAACTACAATTAAAAGTTTAAATATATTTAATAATAAATAATAAAACACAGGAAAATAATAATTATTTATATTCACAGAGATATCAGAGTTCAAAATCACAGGAAATATTTAAATTAACATTGCAGGACAGGCCCAGACAAAGAAAAACAATATCTAAACTAAGCTTCACGATATTCCTGCATTAATCTATGAGAGCTACTATTCCATAATAGCTTACTTAATAGAGCAAGGCAGATGATGTGGTGAATGGTTCTTCTTCTTGTCAGGCCCAAGACAGAATACAAAATGCTCTGTCTCACTAAGAGACTTGATAAAATAATATCTAAAATATTACTTCTGAGACAGCTTGCAGAATGGCATCACTTCTGGTCATCTAACTTCTAGTTCTCATGCAAAACCTCTATTGCCAGAAGCTGGCAGGACTTAGCACCTACCTGTAAAAATACACACACAAGGGCTTTTGCTCAGATCTTTGGTAGGTGCTGGAAGTCATAAAGCAATTGCATATTTCCACACTTCCAGAGTAGTAATTCGTTCACTCCAAAGACAATACAGAAAGCTTCTTAGTAAAGACTCTGTGCTTCTGGCTGCCTTGAAACATGTGAGATAGCATCTTTATGGCCTAGCCTGTAAAGTGATTTAATTTGAGATATTTTTCTAAAGTTTGCCAGACTGAGGTTAATCCTCCAGTTTCCTCTGTTAAAACATATACATTTAAACAGTTACAATAGTGCATGTACATTTCTGTTCTAATACACTTCTAATACCAGCATCTTATATGACATGCAGTTCTAATACATTTGTAACATAAGCATCTTTTATAAATGAGTTTGGTATTCACAAATTACATATAATTATTTACAAAATTCCAACTATCTGTGCTGGCAGTACCTGCTATCATCACAGATGAAACTAAAGAACGCCTTACGGTTGTCCTTAGTTGAGGAAGCTATTTTGGATTCATAGTTTGCTTTGGAGGACTTCAAAAGAAGTCTTATTTACTTGTTTAAGCTGAGGAGGGAGTGTTTCCAGTTTAGGGCTCACTCCCTCTTACTCTTTGACAGTAATTTCTTCTTATTATTGTAACGTCTGTTAATGGCAGTTGTCCACCAGGCAGGTTTGCTCTTCTTTGAGGAGTATGTTTTGATCCTATCAGGTATGGTTGAGTCAAAGTTATGCAGGTGTTAGTATAAAGCACTGATGTAGAACTTGGCATAGTTGCCAGTTCTGTCAGAGGGGGGAGGTGCAGTGAAGCTATTTATATCATCCCATAAGAGGTTCTAATCTACTTTGGAGAAATTCTTTAGTTTAGTTGCTGCTGGGGGGGGGGGGTCAGGTGTGATAGCTACTTCAAATGAGACTGATTTGTGGTCAGATCTCACCAGGGAAGACCTCACAGTAGGCTGCTACAGTGGTCCCCCATATTTGTAAGCACCAGATCCAGGATGTTGGCACCCCTTGTGGGGAAGTTAACCAGCTGGTCCAGGTTTGAAGTTAATGAAGTTGAAGAACCTTTGGGCAAGAGAGTTTGAGCATGAGTAATTTACCCACTCAATGGATGGGTAGTTAAAGTCACCCAAAACCATGGTGTTCATATGTATATCGCGATAGACTCAAGTAGACCCAAATAGGTAGAGTGGGTGTCCTGATTCATGGACGGCGTCCTGTAGCTGGCAATGACATGAACAGGTGTCCTAACAACAGTTAATTGCACCTGTAGTATCTCCAGGGAATCATACGGTTTAACCAATCTGGAGGTGTATTTATCTTTAATGAATGTTGATACACCACCTCCTTTAGTTTTCATGCCTTCAGTTTGTGGTCTGACCATGTGGAAGGAGGTGTAACGCAGTATGGCTAGGGTGCTTCCCATAGCCTTGAACCAAGTCTCAGTGACTGCACAAATGTCTTCGCCTGCCAAGGGGGGGACTGCATTTAGCAGCATAACATTGAGATTGTTTTTAGATGGAGTTTTTACATTGGGAATTTTGTCCTTGAAACACTGCCTAAAAAGGCACTATGGGGGTGGGAAGAGCCTTAGCCAGTAGCTGAAATTCCAAGGGTGACAGATGAAGACCATCTCTGGCAAAGCATTGAGGTCTGTTGATCATGTCAGGCTGATAGATACTGGATCACCTTGTCTGCCTATTTGCCTCTAAATCTACCTATAACTTCTCATGAAGTAGTGAAACAGTTATTGAAGGGGGTTCATCTCATAATGGCTTCAAGACATTATGTGTCCTCTGCTTGGGATTTTCTTCTTCTTTTTCCTGGTTAGGGGTTGCCACAGTGGATCACCTGTCTGCTCATGACTGGCAGTGGAGTTTTTACGGTGTCGAGTTGCCAGCCCGGTACCCAACCTTCCACAGAAGGCACACACATGCATGCACTCACGCTTAGGGCCAATTTGGAGTGTCCAATCCACCTGCAGCATGTCTTTGAGATGTGGGAGGAAACCGGAGCACCCGGAGGAAACCCACGCAACCACAGGGAGGACATGCAGACTCCGCACAGTAGGTACCCCAGCCGAGGATTGAACCGGAGAACCTCTTGCTGTGAGGCAGCAATGCTAACTGCTGCACCATCACAGCCGCCCCTGCTTGGGATTTTAATTTTACAAATTAAAATGTAGCAATATATATATATATATATATATATATATATATATACATAAGTATTTATATATATATATATATATATATATATATATATACATACATACATTATTTATATATATATATATATATATATATATATATATATATATATACACATAGATACATTATATATGCATATGCATACATTGTGTATATATATATATCTATGCATACATTATATATACATATATATATATATATATATATATATATATATATAAAACTGAATCATTCTTATTATTTATTCCTGTCAGTTAAAGATCACATTTCATTTACCAAACAGACTTTTTCCAAGTGATTGGCTAGTTACATTATTGTCTTTATTTGAGGAAATGCAACAAGGCAGTGGAAGGTGAGGGCTCACATCACCAGATGAATGTTTTCCAAAGCAATCTTCATAAAAAAATATACACCCCAAATATTTCTGACGCTGTTACTTAGTTTTATATATTTTGTAAGCATTACAAAACTGATAAACAATCTTGCATTTGTTCTGTATTACAGAGGGCTAAATCACCAAATGTAACCCAGACAACCTGCCATTAATTAGCAACTTGGGCATTGTAGCAGCTAATGGGGATAGAGTGGGTAGCCAATTCAAACTTGCCCATTCTGGGGATAGAGAAGTTTTCCAGCCTTTTGTAATTTCAGCACAACTAGACAGAGTGTGATATGTCATACAACATATGGTTCAGGGAAACACACTTGTCTTTGCCAAGTCTTTGTAGTATCTCTTATGAAGTGGGCACAGGAATGCACAAACTTACAGCTGAAGACACCGAAGGACCTTATAATGCCAATGTACATGCCATCTGATAATCCTGTTGATAGGGTAGAAAATACCATCATGTCTGTCTGGATGATAGTTGTGCCATGATGAGCTCTCATCCTGTTGGTAGGGAATGAATGGGTCATTACAACACTGGTTAGGCAGCTGTCAGGCATGAGGGACAGAAAAGACAAATGGGGAAAAAATGAAAGTGCACTTTAAGATGAAAAGCAGAATTTGTTGCAGCTGTTCAGCATGGCATGCTATAAACCATCCATCACCACCACCATTGCTATGAGATCTGAGATACACTACTTTGTACTTTCCTGTTCATAGATTCATAGATATTCCAAGGTCACTGATTCTCACATCATTCACACCTTGTAAAGACCCTCCCTCAGCCTGAACCTCCTTTCTCCAGTAGGGCCATACCAGCTCATAGCAATCAATCCAGGAGTACATTTGTGAATACCCATCAAAATATCTTGGTTATATTTAAGGGAAGATAGTGAATCACACTGCTTAACATGTTATTCATTTGCATGGGCGGTACTGGGATATAATGCATTCTTTCTACTGTGTTTAATTTATCTGTTGGTGAAAATGTAGGTACCTGATTCTAGTACTGGGGTAGAGTTACTGGACTTGCATGGAAACAAAGAGATCCAGAACAATTGGGTATCTAATGGCTTGGTAAGTGAGACAGAGATCTCCCCTCAAAAATCTGTAAGACACTGAATTAAGGGATCGAACTTTCAGCTTCTCTTGGGAGCTCAGTAACTTTAGGTCTGTGATATTTTTGGTTAGGTGCATTTAGGGCATTTCTAATTTTCTGAAATGTTTTAGGAAATATATCCCAAAGATGAAGTTGTACTTGATAATTGGACTGATCAGTCTTGAGTAAAAGTGATTAATTACCTCTTTAGATCTTGGTAATATTCCTTTGATTGTTAGCTGGGCCAAATAAAAGGACTCCCTGACAATCGTTGTGACATGGTTATAAGAAAGGTAGCTATCAGTCCAAATACCTAAGTCCCCATTTATGGCTTCATTTTGTAGTGGTATATTCTCTATACAGTATGTTGAAGGAGGAGGGTATCCACCAAAAGTGCTTACACTATGCATTTAATCTGAACCCATTTTAGTATACCAAGAGTTTAGTAGGGAGAATTAATTCTGCAGGGTTGGAGTATCATACAGTGACTTAACAACAACCCCCGATTTGCAGCTGTTTACAAAGTTTGTTAACCAGAGGTCCTGGCTCTTTGCTTGGAGATCTGAGAAGTAAACGCTGAGAAGGAGAGGTCCCAGCACCAGCCATGGTGGGTTCCAATACTAATTTTCATGCTTTCTGATGAGGCAGTTGCAGCTCTCACTGCATCGGTTCTGTCTTTTAGACACTTTGTTGTCCATCTTACCAGATACAGATGATTTTTAAAGTGCTTTGGTAAAATATCAGTATGGGGGATGTGGTCAAAAGCCTTGGCCAGGTCAATATATGTCATGATCACTGCATGGCCACCATATACAGCCTCCATAACCCTTTTGAAGAAATTTACCAGGTTAAATAGATAAGATCTACCCTTTACAATGCCAAACTGTTTGAGAGCAAATCTAATAAAACTGCAGATATGCTGCAGCATAAGAGATCAGTTATAATATGTTTAATTGGTTTGTAGATGAGACTATTAAGGCTAATTGGTCTGTTATTACCCACATCAGTTGTATGGCTACTGTTATGGAGGGATATCACCACTTCAGTGTGCCAGACATCAAGAGCAAACCCAGTAGCTAAATTTAGTTAAACAGTTAAAGGAGTGTCTATGCAAGGGCATGTTTAATATTAATTAATCAACCAGGTATATTGTCAGGTCCCATCGAGGAAATATTTTTAGGTCTTGCTTAACATTTCAATAAAGCTTTAGAGATAATTGGAGACGTGAGGGATTCAGATATCTCAGGATTTTGAACAGCATTCTCTGGAGTGAAATTGGCAGTAAATTTATTAGCAAAAATATTGGCAATGTCTTTTGGGTAAGTTTTAGAATTCAGCTAGTAATCATTCTTACAGTGACATGAGAGTATTTGTAACATAAATCCAAAGGTCACACATCAGATGCATGTGTGATTCAATCAGACAGACCCTAGGAAAAAGGAAGACACCAGTACAAAGACACATACATTTTTCTTTACGAAGGCTTAATGGGAAATGTTCAAATTCCCTTTGTAAAAAATAAAAGTGTTTAACTCATTCATACCTACAGCATCAGTTCTGTATACTTCCTCTTTGCTCCCATAGGTCCTTATGACAGCCAGTCCTTTTTGGGTATAGCATCTTTAACTAAATGACTTATCAGGTAATAATAGGCAATATTAGAAAGTGCAAGGAGTTATTAGCAAAATGATAATAAGATTGTTAATCTAGGATGTCCTGAAGTAGAGAAATTAATTACTGTTAGTTACCATTTTTTTTTTGTATTTATGTTCATATTTTCATAATGGTGAGCCCTAAATGTCATTGAGAGATATGGTGTGATATGTCATGGTGGGACACAGGAAAATTCATTGACAATGTCCATTTTTATAAAATTATACCCAAGTTATTTGTTAGTAATTATGGAAAGTAATAATTTTTCTATGTGTACTTAATACTTCAAAAAACAAGTGACTTACAAACTGTTGCACGCCATCCGCTGAAATCTTAGATGTTGTTAAAGAAACTATGATATTTGCGCTGTAGATTGAACATCTTGAGAGATATTCAGTGCTATTTGTTTTGCTAATTATAGAATGACGCATATGATTTCAGATTTTGTAAATATCTCAATAAATATGCACTCATGGAGGGATTTCTTGCTGTCATCTGGAAAGTTATGTCTGGTTAACAAAAATGTTCTAATGGTATATATCTAGGTTGTACTGTTTCCAAGATATGACAATTTGTTTGTGAAAGTGTAACAAAAATATAATTTTGGGTTTGTATGGATTATAAAATATTATAGTATTTATGGAAAGGCTATGAATACACTGACTATCATCAAAGTAAAGAACTTCTTCCTAATAACATTGATATTCGTACTGTCTTAATAGCTTTATTGTTCACAAAATGCTTTAGTTTATGTTATGCTTTTTAAGTTTATTTTTCAGAAAATGCTCCAGAATGCAAGATGCATGTAGGCTGCGAGAGGCTTGACATTCCACACCACATATGTGTTAATGATTAAAGCACACTAATCCTTAGATACATAAACTCATCACAACATAGGATCACTTCTGCAGTATAAGTTCCTCTCTAACATTCCTCTGTTGCTGTATCTTTGCTGGATCTCACAAATATATGATTTGTAATGTTCATAGGTTCATAGGTTCATAGGTGTGTACTAGGCTAATGGCCCTGGAGCCTATATAAGCCTAGCCCAAGAAGATTCCCTGGCATCATGCCGCCCAAAGTCAGTTCCCAGTGCCCCTGTGAAGTAAGGCCAGTGAAGTGATCCCTGGGTGAACTTCCTATTGCACATCCACTTGTCAAGATTTCTTTTAAAGAGGGCCAGTGAGGTGCTCTGCTTGATGTGAATGGGAAGTTTGTTCCAGAGTATGTGAAGTCTCTGGGTTAGGAACCTGTCCCTCCAGCATGTTCTGTTTATTGTGGTAATGAGGTTTAAGTCCCTGGAGCATGTGGCACAGAGGGATTGGGATTTCTTTAGGTGTAGCATATCTAGCAGCTCGGGGTCAGACATGGCTTTGTAGGTCAAGTAGAGATTGCCTCTAAGTAGGCGATAAAAGACAGAGTATAGCTGGAGTTTTTCAAGTCTGTCCATATAGGGTATGTGTCTAAGGCCTAAGATCCTCTTAGTGAGGTAGTTTTGTGGCCTTTCCAGTTGTTGTAGGTGCCTAGTGAGGTACATACCAAATGGGGCATTGTATTCTATAATAGGTCTAATGAGGAATGAATAGAGAGGGATTATGACCACTTTCTTCCTGGATGAGAAACCTTTTGTAATGAGATATGCCACATAGCATGACTTTCTGACTACAGTGGCAATGTGGTTATCAAAGGAGAGGTTGCTGTCAACCTGTGTCCCCAGGTCTGTTATCACACCTTCGGTGTTTAGTGGACTACTGCCTATGTGGTAATTCATGGGCATATAAATGCTGACCTCCAATTTAATTTCAATGTGCAAGCCAAAAACTCTTCTAAGGCTTCACTATAACCTTGCGGGTGTGATTTCCACATAGAGAACCAGTCTAAATAATATTCTTTCAATATTCTTTCAATAACTATTTCCCCTTTCATTTACTATCTCCACCTCCATACTCTATTCTTTTCTTTATACATCTACACTATGCCTTCTCTCTCATACCACGCTGTTTTCTTAATATTGCTAATCACCTTATTATACATACTATTATGAGCCACCTCCCTTACATACATACTACCACCTGCACCTACAAAAACATCCACCCAGGCCTTATCACTTTATATCCACAACAATAGCTTCTCTGATATAACATCCTCCCTATTTGAATAGAATACTATTAATCTAACTAAAGTCCACTTGCTTCCTATAACTACCAAAACCAAATTAGTACTGCACACAGTCTATAAGCACAGTAATAAAGCTAGCTTTCTTTATCACCTCTTAACTCACCTCCTCAAACTTTCCCAGTGTGGAGACATTCATCCCAATCCCAGATGAACAGAGCCAGCCATTTCCTATCAATCTTCCCTCTCTAAAAATTTGCTGCTAATAACACTAAATATATGTAGTATATGCAATAAAAATCACTGAATTTCACTCATGACTAACACAGTACTCCCCAGATATTGTAGCAATTAGTGAAACCTGGATAAAGCCACATATTCATGATACTGAAATAATACCTCCTGGATAAAATATTCTAAGAAACAAGAGAAGCTATAAAAAAGCAGATGATGTAGCACTAATTTATCGTAACACCTTAGCAGTAAGCCCTCTCGCCAAAACCGTTCCATTCTTTTGTAATGCAGAGATTCTTCTAGCATCCATGCAAATAAACAACTCCAAACAAATTTGTAATGCAGTAGTCTATATACCCCCTGGCCATAACATACCAACTATAGAAGACTTTCATTCTTAGACTACTGATAATACCACAAAATTAACTATTATTATGGGTGACACAGACATTAACTGGCAAAATCTAATCACTGATTCCCCAACTAATAATATATACCTTCACAGTTTTACACAGCCTATCACCAGCCCTACCAGAATGCAAAATAACAATCAAATAGGTGCAACCTTGGATTGGATCTTAGTAAATGATCCCCATAAATACTCCAAATCAAACACTCTTCCAAATACCCTAAGTGATCACTTACCAGCATATACCTACAGAACCATTACTCCTGAGCCTAAACCTCACACCTATAAAACATCAAGAAACTTAATCAAATTTAATCAGCAACTATTTAATACTAACTTAAAAGCTATGAACTGGTCCCCATTAAAAACAATACCACTGGAAGATGCTATAACTCACTTCAATAAAGTCTTCCTAGGCACCCTCAATAGCTTAGCTCCCCTCAGAACCAAAAGGACAAAAATGAACCATGCACCCTGGCTTACAAAAACTACAAAACAAATTCTATTAACTAGAGATAGTGGCTGGAAAGGATGACATAAAAATAAGAATGAAACCTACCAACTAAAATACAAGCAGCTATGAAATAAGGCCAAAAAATAGTAATCACTGAAAAAACCCCCCCTATTTTTCTCAACAATTATCCTGCCAAACTAATAACCCTAGAAAATTCTGGAAGTCTATCTCAATACAATTTATTCCTGGAACCACACAAAACACATCTCCTTCCCCAGATAAACAGCCGTCTCAAATAGCTGATATGTTCAACTCCCACTTCATTGATAGTATACTAAAACTCGTAAATAGCCCTATACCTAACACAAACTCTAGTGATATGGAAAAGCTAAACCAATCAAACTCTGTTAATACTAACCCCTGCATAAACACCTCCCTCTTCATCAAACCTCCACAACTAGCCCTACATCTATCACTTTCTGTTTACAGTCTGTACCTACTTCACTTATATATAAGCTTTTTAATAAACTAAAACCTTGCTCCCTCTCTGCTGACAATCTTCCATCAGAATATTTAAAACTCACCACTGAGGCAATAGCCTACCCAATTAGCATATTAATTAATAGCTGCATCTCTGAATCTAACATCATCAAACTCTGGAAGAAATCTATCATAATTCCCTTACACGAGGGAGGAAAACTGATGAACTATCAAATTACCGACCCATTTCCATTGTCTCCCCTTTACCTAAACTACTTGAAAAGTGTATACACATACAACTTATGGAATGTTTTTCTGACAACAGTCTCCTTGCATCAACCCAGTGTGGCTTTCGGCCAGCACATTGTACTACCACTGCACTACTATCCTTTACTCATACCATAAATAAAGCTATGGATGCTGGTCAATTAACATCAGTAATCCTACAAGATCTATCAAAGGCCTTCAATACATTGTCACACCATAAGCTTTTACAACAACTTTCTACACTAAGGTGTTTACAATCTTCCCAAGAATGGTTCTCCAATTACCTATCAAACAGACAACAATGTGTTAGATGGCAAACTAGTCTATCTGAATACCAGGTTAATAGTGCAGGAGTCCTTCAAGGATATATTATTTGTACCTTACTTTTTAATATATTCATTAATAACCTTCACACTGCCTCTCTTCAAGGTATACTTGTCTAATATGCTTATGACTCCACCACTATCTCCTCCTCCAATAACATTCAACATCTCTTAAAAATGACACAATACTCCTTTACCTCTATTGAAACCTAGCTAAACGACGCACAATTACTATTCAACCCAAATAAAACCAAGCTACTACTATTCTCACCAAAACCACTAACATATGATTTCAAAATATATTCACAGAATTAAACTCAAATTGAAATTGTAACTCAGGTAAAATTATTGGGTATTACAATAGATAGTACTGCGTTGGTGGTGCTGCAGTAGTGTTGTCGCCTCATAGCAAGACGTTGTCCCGTTTGATTCTCAGCTAGAGCGTCTTCTGTGTGGAGGCATACGTGAATGGGGCATGCCTTCGTTGAAGGTTGTGCATCAGGGCTGGTAACCCGGTACGTAAAAATCCACTACCAGTCATTAGCGGACCGGAGTTCCGCTGTGGCGACCCCTAACCGGGAAAAGCTGAAAGACACAAACAAACAAACAAACAAACAATAGATGACAAGCGTACCTTCAAAAAACATATACTTAATACAATAAAAAAAACACACTTTAAACTGGATAAACTCTACAGACACAAACATTTCAATGATAACCCCATCAAAAAACATTAGCCTTACTGCTCCCATCCTTCCTGTATGAGGCCCCTATTTTTACCAACCTTCATACACGTCTAAAGAACAATCTTCAATCATGCTGTCATAAAATTACTAAATCTGCAACTGGTGTAGCAAACTGCACACACCACTGTCATGCCCTTAATAAGCTAAATTGGCTAGAATTACCCCATTACCTCACTTTTGCACAACTATCTCTTGCTTGTAAAATTTTGTACAAACCTGACAGCTGCCCTGCCTTAAAAGCAATCTTACCTTATACCCCAGTCCAAAATCTCCGTTCCATGAACTAACAGCTAGTAAATGTTTACAAACCTAACAAAAAAGACAGAAATAGCCTCTACTTCTATGCCATCGCAAAGTTATGGAACACCTTACCTTCAAACATCACTGCCATTGATTCCTTTCATACCTATAAACATACATTAAAAAATCACTATCTCCACATTCACATTTGCCCATGCTCTTAACTAAAACTACCATCCAGAATTTATCTCCCTTGACTTTCACTACCATCCCTGCTTTTTCCCTACATCACTAACTATCCTTTCCATCACACTACCTTGGTAACCAATTTATTTTTTATTAATTTCCAATCCCTCTTTTTTTGCTTCTTAAACTATTGCCTTTACATCTTATCTTATTCACAAATGCCTCCTTCTTCTTGACTAATCTCTTATCTCACTATACCTTCTCTCAGAGCTTGCTGAATGTCTATCACTTTAACCTCCCTACCTTATCTGAATATCTATCACTTTAACCTCCCCACCCTACCTCACACAATATTTCTCTCCTATATATGATAGTTCAAACTCTCACAACAACCTCCCTGTCATCCCCCATCTCTTTTAATCTTCCTTACCTCTATCACTAGCCTACACAATCTTTCTCTTCCTTCTCTCTCTCTCTCCACCTTTACCAAGCACCTATCCTGTATAACCATAAAGCCTAACTACAGTATTAGACTACTTGTCTGCCCTACCAATTATGTCTACAATTCCCACTGATTTGCTATTTTAACTAGCTATAATGTACCTTAAACTGTAATCCACTTATATGATAATTTGTATTAGGCCTAGAAAAGAAAGTGTGCTTAGTTAACTCTGCAAGTGTATAAATGTCTGTTCCTTTTCTACCAACAAATGAAATGTTTAGTTTAAATTTATGATATTTACTATCGGTACTATTTTTGATGGAGCTTTTCTCCCCTGGCCTCCGCTGAAAATGGGCTCCTGACCCAGTCAGACTTTCCCGGTCACCAAATGTCAATAATAAATAAATAAATAAATACATAAATAACTACCTACAAGCATTAGAGTCAATACTATTGACGAGGTAACATGCCATAAAGCAGATCCAGAACTATACATTATAAATAATTCACAAAGTTCTGTGCTGATTGGTTAAAACAGAATTCCATGTTCTTCTTAGAATTTTAAGATGACTTGACATTAAACAAGTAGTAATATTTGTCATTTCATATGAGGCAAGTAATCATGTTAATGAGTTGTTTCTCTATTAAAGTCACTTAATACCTTTTAATATTTACTACTATAAAAAGGGTATATTTCATCTGCACATTGCTTGCATGAGCTTTAATAGTAAAACATCATCTGCTTTTGAGGATCTGTTATGTTAAACTGAATACAAGTGACAAGTTGTGATTTGTGCTTCCTCACAATCTTCAGACAACACATAGAGAAATAAGCACACACATGGATGAAGTAGTCCTTATCTGTCATTAAAATTAACATTTCTATATGTTAGGAATTATCCATGACTCTGTGTGTATAATGCTGGATTTACCCATGGTTGGTGTGTTTAATGCTGGATTTACCCATGGTTGGTCTGTGTAATGCTAGATTTACCCATGGTTGGTGTGTGTAATGCTGGATTTACCCATGGCCAGTGTGTGTAATGCTGGATTTACCCATGATTGATGTGGGTAGAGCACAACAGCAACATTCAACTGATCAGACAAACCCAGCTGTGGGTAAATCCTGCATTACCCACACATAGTAGAGGATTATTGCTATTATACCATGACATTATTTAAGAAAACATGTTTCTAGTGCTTCTCTGCAGCTTCTCCATTGAGGGGACAGTTAAAACCTCTACTGTTCATGCTTTCAGATGTACATACTGATATTTGTACTATACATAGTGTTTAGGATTCTTTTTTCTCCAGTGTTAGCCATTTGTTTAAATGTTGTTGCTGTCTAAATTAATGTAATAAATTCAGACAGAGATAGTAGTTAAACAGCAGAACTTCTAACATAGGAAAACAAAAGCTGAGACTACTGTCAGAAAAGTAGCTACAGTAATATTTAATTTTGGCACAGTTATCCACTACAGAGCTGACAGCAGTCACACCTGCTGTTTCTTTCAGTGTTACAAATTATTTTCCTTAAGTGCTGTTACTGTCCAAACAGGTAATGTTATACAGCATGTTACGGGTGGGAAGTAAGAACATTACCTTCACTCCTCTTCTTCTTCTGCTATCCCACCTCTCCACTTATCACACTTCCATAACACTTCCACCTACTTCTTTTCACTCTACAAGAGACTCACAAACTCAATATACCTTCTATATATCACCCTCTCTTTTTAATACCTCAAACCTACTTCTACCCAAAACCAAATCAATCCTCCATGCCTCATACGCTCCAGAAACTAAACCTAAATATTACCACTACTACTACTATGTTAAGATTCCTACTCTACTTTTCACTGCCAAATGCATATTCCTTTCAGGAGATATACACCCCAACCCACGCCCCCTTCTGTCACTCTACTACAACCTTGCACACACAATCACCTTCCTCTTACACCAATTCCTCCACCAAGAGCCTAACCCTATTCTCATTAAACATACACAGCATTCACTGATCACATGGATGGCCCACTACTCTCCAAACATAATAACGCTCACAGAAACATGGCTCAGCACATCTCTGATAATGAACTTCTTCCCCCTGGTTACAACATCTTCCACTTAGACAGAGTCCATAAAAAGGTGCAGATGTAGCCATAATTTACGCTGACCAACTCAGCTTGTCCTCTTTGTCCATTTACCTCCCCTGTTCTCACCCTGCAGAACTCCTAATTGTTAATTGCAAACTCAATAATCATAAAACCTAACAACTACTACTATATGCATTCCCCAAGGTAATAATATTCCCATTTTGGAACACATTATTTTCTGGATCACACACAACATATCTAATGAAACTACAATACTAGGCGATGTCAGCATCGATTGGCAAACTCTAACCTCCAACTCCCCTAATGCTAGTATTAATCTACACAGCTTCATACAACTTATCTCCACCTCAACCCACTTCAACAAGCCATCCAACTCCAGCTCTATCCTTGACTGGATCCTTGTAACAAATCCAGGCCTATACCACTACCCTAAAATGTTACCTGACTCCATAGGTACCTGCATTCAAAGATACTCCCTTCAACAAATTAGGCCTCACAAATACATAGACAGTCATAGCCTCTCAAATTTCAAGTCTGATGAATTTAACAACAGATTCTCCTCCATAGACTGATCCTTCCTTGCATACATACCCCTAGATGATGCAGTAAAATAAATTAACCCCATTTTTCTTGATATCCTCCACTTCCTTCCTCCCCTTAGGAAAATTAGAGTAAACTCTCTCTTTGCACCTTGGTTGTCACAATCCACCAGCTCACTTATGCTCAAGAGGGACAATGCCTGGAAAAACTGGCTAAAAACAAAATCCCCCACCCATCACCAAACCTATAAAGAACTTCAAATCCTTACTAAAAAAATGTCAACAATGATAAGAAAAATTTCCACCTATATCCTCCGACAAGCCATCACAGCAACCCCATGAAATTCTGGAGGACTATCAATAAGATCCTTCATCCTGGTAACCCCTCTACACCTAACCGTTGTCCTAACAACAGTCCCGTAGAAACTGACACTATACTAAACTCCTACTTCATTGACTCTATCAGTAAATTAACCCAGAACAGTAACTCCTCTATCCTCTCTGACCCCCCCCCAGACAGAAAATCACCTTCTCACTCAAACCTGTTCCCACTAGTTACATAAAAACTCTACTTAAATTAAAGCCATGCTCTTTCTCTGCAGATAATCTACCGCTCCTCTTCCTTAAACTTGCCGCTAACTCTATAGCATACCCTATCTTCATCCTTATTAACCAGTCTATCCATGAATCTACTGTTCCCACAATCTAGAAACAATTTTCCAGTATACCAATCCACAAAGGAGGACGATACACTGAATTGTCAAACAACTGGCCTATAACCATTCTGTCCCCCCTCTCTAAACTACTGCAAAAATGTGTATGCAAACAGCTGATGGACTGTCTTCTTCAAGAAGATCAACTCACTACCACCCAACATGGATTCCATCCTAACCACAGCACAGTTACTGCCCTAATTTCCTTCACACAAGCTATCTCCCAAGCCAGAGACAATAACAAACTTGTTTCCTGTCTCCTTTTAGATCTCTTTAAAGCATTTAACATGGTCTCCCACCCCCAGCACCTTTCCAAATTGTCTGATGTAAGTCTTTCTAATTGACCATCTCATGGTTCTCTAGCTATCTCACTAAAAGACAGCAGTCAATAAAATGTCTCTCTTCCTTCTCTCCCTTTCTTGCCATCAAGACAGGTGTTCCTCAAGGCTCCATTCTAGGCCCATTACAATTTGACATCTTTACTGTCTCCACACCTCCTGTTCTAATTCTTCTCTTATACAATATGCAGATGATTCCACAATCATCTCCATCTCTGATAATCTCACTGATCTTCACAGCATAACCCAAAACTCTTTCAACTCTTTCAAAAATTGGCTTACCAATAATCAACTCATTCTCAATCCCCCCAAAAAACTTCTCTTATTCCTCCCAAAATCCCTCACTCATCTTAAATCTTCATTTTCTATAACATCTCTTAACAGCACTGTCATTAATAATGAAAAAATACCAAGCTCCTGGGTGCAATCATTGATGATCAACTCAAATTTGACTTACACGCCCATTACTGCATAAAAAAGATACACCAAAAACTTGGTTTGCTCTATAGTTAAACCATTAGTCTCCAAAGATTTGAGACTGTCCCTAGCCTAAGCTTATCTTCTTCCTAGTCTTCAGATTACAGAACCTAACTGACCTGCAATCCTCTCTAAAAACGAAGCTCAAACTCACTTATAGCAAAGTAACTAGGTTTGCTGCAAACCAGCCCTACAACTCCCACCACAGCCTCTCACTCAAATCTCTAAACTGGATAGAATTCCCCCACCAGCTCCTACTGCCATAACTGCTGACCATTTACTCCATCCTCAATACATCCACCTCCTGCACTGGGATCTCCTCCCTCATCTCTCTTTATATTCCTGCTCGGACTCTCCTGAAGTCTGACCAACTACACTTGGAAATCTACAAGCCCAAAAGAACAATTGGTCAACATCTATATAGCTACTAAATTGCCCTAACTTGGAATAAACTACCCCTGTCCATCAGAACAATGCCCAACGCTCACAAATTCAAAAAAGCTCTAAAAGAAATTCTACTCAACTCCTGCATCTGTCCCCATCAAAACCCAGCATAACACTTCCCTCTCATTATGCTTACTTTTTACTTCCCTTACCCCCACACATTCTTATCTGTCTATGCACTTCTCAAGTCTACTCCATTGGGGTGTATCCTCCTCTAATCTACACATCCCTGACCATACTTACCTGTTTTACTATCTAGCACAGTAACTACCATTGGTTCTTTGTACCAATATACCCTTCTGCTTGCTGACTGATCTATATTGTACTGTACTTAACAAATTTTTATTTGACTATATTGCTACTTCTGTAATTACGTTTATGATTGTATTCAAAGCTTTGTATATTCTTATTTATTAATTTTTATCAGAAATATGTTCTTTTTGTGGAGCTTTTCTCCCTGGGCTTCTGCAACATGGCTCATGCTCAGTCAGACATACCCAGTCAACAAATGTCAAAATAAATAAATAAATAAAAATAAATAAAAAATAAACACATATACTTCTGAATAGCAGAAAACATTGCAGGAAATCTACATATGTATTAAAATGCAAAACATTGCATAAAGCATGACTTGTTCAACACAGCAATAAGAAGACACATATGATTATAGCAAATAATATTCAAATAAATAGTAGATACTATAATGCCAGATGCAATTAATTGAATATACAATGTGCACACTCTAAGTTGCTCCATCATAATTACAGCTGATAAAACAGTTTTATGCAATTTGGTATGTTTAGTGATATAAAAAATCTTGCATTGTTCTCAGTTTTTTTAATGATAATGACCCACATTTAAAGACACCAGAGAATGAGATACCATGTTAGAAAAGCTAAATGGAGGGAAGGAAATAAAGACGGCAGGAATGAAGGAAGGAAGCAAGGAATGGAAGGAGGAAGGAAGGAAAAGATTAGTCATCCTACACTGCACGGGAAGAAATAAAGTAGTCTATCAGGTAACTTCACAATATGAGTACAAAAATACACATGCAAAATCTTTAACAGCTGCCAGATCTGATTTGGTACATTATCCCAAGGGGAAAGAGTACACAATCCAAGGATCTGTCACATGCTGAGTGATTGTGTGAAGATTCCTCACTAGTGCATAACACTGGAGTTTGTGAGGGGAGAGGGGTTCTTACAAAAAAGAGAATGACAAAAGCTGGAGATGCGCGATCCTTTGGTTAAAGTCTACGCAGCCTAAGTTTGTTAGAGTGAGGCAATGATGAGAAAAGGCCAACAGCAGCTAGAGCCTTGCAGGTGTTTGATCTAATTAAAACTAGGAGATTCAGTGTCAGGTAGAAAGACAAATAACTGATTTATATGCATTATGGTATAGTGATCTGAGGTTATTGATGTGGATGTGACTGCTTAGCATATGCTTAGCTCTTTGTAAGGTTAAAATTTATATCTACTCCCCAATCATCCATTATTTTATCCATCTATCTTTCTTTGTATCTCAGCTGTCTGTCTTTCTAGTTACCTGTTATGACAAAATTCCCTTCACTGAAAAGAAAAAGCAATACTTACCAGGGATGGACAGGAATGACTGGACTGAGAAGTAAAGGGAGTAATGCCATTTAAAACACTCAGAGTACCACATTAATAATTAAAGATTTACAGAGTTATCCAGAGATCTTAGCCATATGAAAACAGAAAGTAAATGCAAGAAGCAATTATTAATGAATTTAGCTTGACAGTATTAAGTAGGATTCTGAGATCCATATCAAAAATAATGCTAGTGCGACTCTTGAGTGGGTCCGAGTGAAGTGGGGGCGAATGAAGCAGGCAGAAACCTGAGAAACCAACAAGGGAAAAAGATTATCTATTTTCATAAGCTATCACAGGTCAGTGCCACTACTAGAAAGTAGGAGAAGCTAAATAGGCCATGTTTGTGTCTGAGAGCAGGGGATTTATAGACTCATGTTTTGGGTGGGCACTATAACTCCTGTGCTGCAGGCTACAGTTTATTAAATAGAAATAGAAAAATAATACCAATACAAAAAACAAAATTGTAACATTAGTGGAATGGGAGAGGGTCCTACAATATAGCGATCTAGTGAGTGTGCATGACACTAGCCTACTTTAGTTTAAAACAGTGGTTGAATAAAAATGTAACTGAATCTTGGTAAGAGACATACATTGAGCAGTTGCTTAGAAATCACCCTTGGGACACTTGCTTGCCATGTAGCTGGATTTCCAAGGTGGTCATTAACTGGAAGGGGGAGTACAAATCTTGGTTGTCGAAGTGTAGGGTGAGTTGAGCAGTTTCTTAGAAGTCACCATTAGGACACATGCTTGTGTGTACCTGGATTTTCAAGGTGTCATTAACTGGAAGGGGGAGTACAAATCTCAGTTGCTGAAGTGTAGGGTGAGCTGAGGAGTTGCTTAGAAATCACCCTTAGGATGCTTGCTTGCCATAGCTGGATTTCCAAGGTGGCCATTAACTGGAAGGGGGAGTACAAATCTCGGTTACTGAAGTGGCGGGTGAGTGGTGAGCACACTACTTTCAGGGGGCCAGGAGCTGCAGCGAGGTAATAAGCTTTGTGTTTTTTATTGTTTTTTATAAGAACTTATCTCCTTATGTCTCTTCTGAAAATAAACTCTGCCCATAAAGTTTAACCTGCTCAACAATATAAGTAAACAGTGCATACATTTATTAACAACATCTTTGTGAAATGTAATTTTTACCAAACACCTTATTCTATAACCCTGCTCTGCTCTATACATTCAAATATCTGTTCTTTCACTAAAACAAGCCAAGAAACCTAGAACTTGTATTATTTTGTAACATTACATGGCATGCAACAGGCAGGCTAAGTAGCAAACATTTGTGGCACCATGGTATCATTCAAACATTATATTTTATACTGAGTTATGAAATACATAGCAGACACAATCAATGTAAGGGCCTGAATATTCAAAATCTAGGTGGCCCATGACAGTTTTTATAACTCACCTCAGTGACCCAGCAATAGAATAATTCAGCATGTAACACAGTAATCTAGAAAATGCAGCAAATGTTGTAAATATATGCTGCATTAATGCAGAAAATGTAACAATGATAATAAAGCATTATTTATCAGTTTGGACATTTCAGAGGTGCAGAGATGAAGCAAAACACAGTGCAGCATTTTGCTATGCAGGATGCACCATATATTAAGGGTGGTAATACAGCAGAACTGCAGCATTTAACAGTATTCTTGTCATGTAGTCGTTATTGTATTATATTATAGTAATATAGCAACTGCGGTGGTGGTGCTGCGGTAGCGTTGTCACCTCACAGTATGACGTTGTCCTGTTCGATTCTCAGCTAGAACGTCTTCTGTGTGGAGACATGCGTGAATGGGCTTACCTTTGTTGAAGGTTGTGCATCAGAGCTGGCAACTTGACATGTAAAAATCTACTGCCAATCATTAGCAGACCGGAGTTCCGCTGTGGCGACCCCTAACTGGGAAAAGCCGAAAGACACAACAACAACAAAAGTGAGTGAAGACTGCATGAAGTAGCTTGTGCCTTTTGCACAAGGCCATGCACAGAAAGGCCATGCACAGAAGGCAGTACAACACACACTCGTGTTTTAGATGTAAAGCTGAAGAAGGCCTAGGCACAGCTGTACAACTGCACGTTGTGCTTAGCACTTTAACTAGGGTTGCTACCTTTTCAAATGCCCAAAGTGGGACATTTTTTGTAGAAACGTCAGATCTTGCAGGGCAAAACATACCCACGGCCAGTACAAAGGACAGAAATTCACTTTTTTGCCAAAATAAAAGCTTATTCTTGTAGCATTTGAGTTGCTTATTCTGTTCATTATAATATTTAGGTGTTTCAGATACAAAATAACTGTTTTATGCAACTATTAAAGAAAATATAGGAAAAATGTTTGTCCTAAAATCTCAGGACATTTGCCATTTTTTTCAATTTTTTGCAGGACACAACTGCCCAAAGAGGGACTGTCCCATGCAAAGTGGGACAGGTGGTAACCCTAACTTTAACTCATTTTTACTGTGATTCATAAACATGGATCACTCACCATAATGACAAGTGGGGCACAGAAGGATGTACATTTATCTGTCACACCTCACTACACATCACACCTCTCAACCTCTTAGCCCAAGAAATCTTGATAAAGGCTAAAGTTATGAGGGTACAAAGGCCCCAGAATAGAGAACATTTGAAATACTGTACTTATAAACTTAGAACGTTTTTGATTCTCACAAAAACACAAACATGAACCTTGACAAGGTGGAGCCACTTCAGAGAAAAGGCCCACATCAGCTTTTTATCCATCCTACATTACTGAACTGATTTAGAGATTTATAACAGGTATGAAAAAAGTGTTTTTGTTAATATATGTAACTGTATATGTATATAGTGCCCTACTTTGGCGCTGAGGGGATAGTTGCTTAATGCAAGGAAAGGACTCATGTCTAGGAAAGGTGCTGACAGGTCTCATCTGCTAATGTTTTGCTGGTTAGTCTTGGGACCTAGTCTTACAAGGGGCCCAAGCAGAATTAATATGAGTCCCATGGCCTCTCAAGTGGTCACTGCTCATCAGTAACAAACTATCATTAAAAAAGTAATTTTGCATTGGTGTCTTTTGTGTGGAGAACTGTTGCTACACTCTATGGTGAGGCTGCGATCAGGGACTTATCTTGTGTATGCATGTGTTTGTGAATCACTCTGGGCATTGCAATATACATTTACTGTGTTCCAGAAGTAGAACACACATCACTGTATTTATGAATCCCCTCAAAAGCAGAAGGTTATAAACACACAAAACTAAAAGCAAATAGTGATGAGTGTAACATTAAAAACAGGTGATTAAACAGAAGTTTGAGCTAAACTTGAAAAACAGACAGGACTGAAACATATTTTTTTCCAATTTATTCTCACTTAGTAATATTCTAAATGCTGTATATTTTCAGATGCAGTTTACACTTATTTAAGAATCTTTTCAGATAATAGTATATGAGAGCTTACTCACAAACTACAATATGTTTTGGTGACGTTCTGCAAAATGGCACATAAATTGGGCCTATATACAGTTTAAAGTTAGATATTGTTCTATAATTTGAGATACTATTCAAATAATAAAACGTCATCTAGTTTATGTAGGCTTCAGATTAAATTATACTAAGGACTCAAGATTGTGCATTTTATGTTAGTGCCAAAGAGATGACCAGTATAAAAGGTTTTAAAGTGCAAATGTTGATCATCAACACATTAGTACAATATGAACTCTGTTTTACCTGCCCACTGGGTCCAAGGCCCAGTTTTCAGGGATGACGCAGGAGCACTGCCTAGGTAAATGACTTACCTGGAGTCACAGCAGTCAGAGACTGAAAGAGTCATGCAGAAGAAAACAGGCTGAAGCTCATCAGCAATTCCCAGCCTTACTTATGTGCACTAAAATACCAGACTGTCCATGAAAATGTACCAATACATGCAGCCTCAATATGCGTATTTGTGCACACACCCACACAAACTGAGGAACATAAGGAAGGTTGAGTATAGCCATGTGCATGTCTGAAAATTTTTGTAATATGTCAGCCAAAATATAGTTATTTGCTTTTTGGTGGGGTCTCATATGCTGTTTCTCCTTAACCTAAAAAATTAGATAACTTCTCATAATCGCTAACAGAAATGGCTTGGGATTGTCTACCATTAGGTTTATAGGTAAGTAGTCGACTAGCTGCCCTTGTGGGCCATTTTAACCCTAGCCAATTTCCCTTCAAAAGGTGAGAATCAAGCTCTATATCTCATGTCTAGGAGGTAAATACCTCAACCATTTTACCCACCCCCAGACAGTTTTTTATACAAGCCATTAGCTTGCTGTTCTAGAATATTTTAAGTGTGAATTTTGCAAAAGTACTGCCGCGGTGGTACAGCGGTAGCATTGTTACCGCACAGCAAGAGGTTCTCCCGTTTGATTCTCAGCTTGGCTTGGGAGTGCCTTCTGTGTGGAGTCTGCATGTCCTCCCCACGGTTGGGTAGCGTTTGAAAGACATGCGTGCGTAAGTGGGCGTGCCTTAGTTGAAGGTTGGGTGTCGAGCTGGCACCTCAGCGTTTCGTAAAAATCTACTGCCAATCATTAGCGGACCAGAGTTCCGCTGTGGCGACCACTTACCGGGGTCAAACCGAAAGACAAACAACAACCTGATATCTAAGCCATTACTGATGTTTATTTCAGCAGCTCATGTAATCTGCTGTTTTATTGACTTTTGCTCTGTGTCCCTGAACAGTGCTATTTAATTGTTTGGTGTACTGACCCGTGTAATAAATAAAAAAAAAAATAACTGACTTTCATACTGAAAAATATATATGTCTATACAACATGTAAACATTTTAATTTAACAGCAATATTTTGATAAATCAATATTTATTTTAAGTGCCACTGTTAAATGAAACATTTATTGTAATATATCCTTTGCCGGCATGTAAATGAAATAAGTCATGCTCTATAGAAATGAGCACTTATCTGCTATGAGATCATAAATCAGACAATGCATTTGTGATGGGCTATCCTTAATAATTAAAAGCATTTTATTTTACAGCAGCCTTAGAAACTAGTCTGGCATTGTGGAACACACTGTATTGATTATATGCAATAAAGGTGAGATTAAATCGAAAAGGTAAGGCTTAGAGATAATTAAGCGTAAAGATTAAGGAAAATGTCATGTGTTATTCTTACATAGTGCATCCTAGTGTCTTAGCCCCATTAATTGTAAATATACTATTGTAATTTTACCCTGTTAGTATCTTAATGCAACTGCAGATGATTGACATTTAAATTCTGCTTTATGTCTTACAGGTTTAGCTTCGGCTATGTGGATGTTCTGAAATTTTCTATGGGAACATGATATGCACTGAATGATTTTCGCACTAACACCAGAAAATCAATGTGGGATTTTGCCTTTTTAGTTTAATCATCTATTGGTTAAGCTGGCCCAGTTATATAGCTAATACAAGGATGTAAGGTTTGGAGTTCACTTGTCCTAACCGCAGCTGCGGTAGCGTTGTCGCCTCACAGTAAGACATTGTCCTGTTCGATTCTCAGCTAAAGCGTCTTCTATGTGGAGACATGCGTGAATGGGCGTACCTTCATTGAAGGTTGTACATCAGGGCTGGCAACTTGGTACGTAAAAATCTACTGCCAATCATTAGCAGACCGGAGTTCTGCTGTGGCGACCCCCTAACCGGGAAAAGCCGAATGATACAAGAGAGAGACAGAGTACTGCACCTGGAAGCAGGGAAGGTAGTACAGAAGGTAAAGGCAGGATAGTTTAGTTCTGATAAACACTCATCCAGGGGAACACATAAGCCTCATAAAGGAGTTACTCATCACATGAACCACACAGAATCTTTTATTCTTCCAGACTTCTGGTCACTGAACAGAAATTATTAGAAGCAAAGAGAATACAGTGAATAAATGTTTGTTTGTATCACATTATTCACTTTGAGATTAACAAAATACTATTTCTGAGATGCCATAAAATATGTCAGCAGTAATTCAGCATTATACTGTCAAGGGGGAAATCTGTTTTAGAGGAATGGCAAGTGAAAATGCAGGCATCCATCCTGAAGAGGCAGAATGAATGTGACAGGATCAAGCTGAAATGTTTTTTTCTGTCTCAGAGTCACTACAGCAGGATCTGTTTACTTGCTTACTGAAATTCATGCTTGCTGGGATAAGTGCATAAGATACAGAATTTGTCTTGCTGGGCAGTAACCCACAGGGAGGGTTGTCAAACTGTCTACTAGCAGCAGGAACTAATGCCCTTACAGATCAATCACCAGTATCATCTGGAAGCACAGGGAAGGGAAGTTAGGTAACTCCTCTTTCAGTTGCTATGCAAAATAAATATCGACACAACAGTGAAACTTGGATATTATAAACATGAATACAAACGTATCTGCTGTTAGCTGCTTATTTAGGTATGACTGCTAAACATGACATTAGTATAATATATACATACTTTCTAGTTCATAACAATGACGTATGCAGATTTGGAAAAAAAAAACAGTTTAACATGCTTTTAAAGGTTAATGTTGATCATTACTGTTTCACGATGACAAATTAGCAGGCAGATTTCCACAAAGAGACATATATAGTATAACTATCAGACATGTATGCAAGTAAAAGATTGACAGGCATTGCCGGTGGGAGAGTATATAATGGACAGATTGTAAAGGTGCCACATTCCATCATTGTATTACTGTGATATTAGCCAGCTGCATTGCTTCTCTGCAGCAACTTTTTCTGGCTGCAGATACCATACATATATAAACATACATACACACATATACACACACACACACACACACACACACACACACACACACACACACACACACACACACACACACACACACACACACACACACACACACACACACACACACACACACACATATATATTTACTTATTTTTATTTATTTAACAAGTGTATATATATATATATATATATATATATATATATATATATATATATATATATATAGCTAGCTAGATATACACACACACACACATACATACATACACACATACGTATATGTAAAAAATGTAAAGAAAAGGACCATAAGGGTATGCATATAAAATGGAACAACATTATTTTTGTTTCCATAACAAGTAAATATGTAACATCATTTATGAAAACCTGCCAGTCTCATTATTTGTTACTTTGTAAGTATATTCTGTTGATCTGATTGAATTTTAATAAATAAAATTATATAAAAAGAAGACTTTAATATTGTGATCCATATTTCTGGTGGCTTATTACAATCTGTGCATATTTTTAAGATGCAAATAGATATTTCACTAAGCAATGGTGGAAGAACACCAAATGGTATATGCAGAGGGAAACTATTTAAGATATCTATGGAATATGTAGCACACACAAACAACAAATATATTAGACTGGGATATGTAGGCATGGAATATAAACCCTCTTCATCTCTGTCTTCAGTGAGGTCTGGTGCAAGCCTGGTGGTTCCAACCTGTGATTCCTCTTACATGGGTAAGACGTGCTAGTGGCATAACAAATGGGACTTAAACTGTTACAGTTTTGAGGAATTCTGCATGGAGTATGCAAAAATGGCTAAACAGAGTGCGTATTATCTTTATCCCAATTCCCCAACAAGACTGCCTCAGTAACCATGAGATCCATATACTGGAGAAGTCAAGCCACATTTTCATTCTGAGGGTGCTGCACCTTCAGACATGCCAGTTCCTTCAGAAAGCCATCATAGCACCTTGCTATATGTCCTATACCATGTGCCCAATAGAGTTATCCTGGGCTGGCAGTGTGGCTAAATATTAATCACCACCTCTGTCATACCATGTAAGGACACAGACACACTCACACAGACACACACACACACGTGGGCACACACACACACACACACACACACACACACACACACACACACACACACACACACACACACACACACACACACACACACAAACACAGACATACCTATTTGCTCAGGATCTGGACATAAAGTCCAAAACAAAGGTGTAAGAAAGCTGCAAGTATGAGAAAGATACAAAACTAGGGACAACTAGTAAGTAAAACTCAACTGCATTTAAAGAGCTAAAGATAACAGCAAAACAAGTTGTTTGTCAATGTGTGCTTTTCCAAGAGAAAGGAGCATGGAACTTTAATGATTGGCATTACAGACTGTTGCCACCACTGCATACCAAAATACCAGCATACTAGCCAGCAGCCTGTCCCTCACTGACTCCATGTGATTCTGTTCATCTTGAAGAACCTGGGACACAGCTTGAAAATTCACCTGATGTTTACAATTGCACAAAAGCATTAGCAATCTCCATGGGAAGTAAAAATGCCAGTGATTTTTTTTTTTTTTTTAATCATTTGTTGACCGGGAAAGTCCGACTAGGTTCCACAGATCCTGTTTTCAGCGGAGGCCCGGGGATGCTAGACTTTTTACGTGCTGTTGAATGCAGTGTCTGTTCTGTACAATGTGGCCAGTCCATGACCTTGCACTTTTCTCCATAAGCACTATGGGAAATTAAATAGATATGGTTTTGGGCATGTTTCCAGGAAATTTGCATGGGCACTTTTAAGAACAGCTACTTGAAAGTCCAACATGATGTTTGTTGGATTAACAGATAGATCTAGCTCTACCATGAGATTATATTGTTCATTAATAGTGTTTTGTGTGACATGAGATTGTATACAACAGGAACACTTTTGCTTGATCCCTGGCTACTGTGTAGAGCATGAATACTATAGAGTTATTACAATGCACAACCCTTTGTAACAAAAGTGAACCATTGCTTAGCATAACTGAGGTTCTGCAGGTTGTTGGATGTTGTTAATATTAGCAAGTCACCACTGCTTTGACGATCACCATGATATATACTAAGGAAATCTCTAGACTTAAGTGGCAGCATGTCACAATGAAACTGTTTCAGTCAGGTAGACTTCTTGTGTGCATGTGATGTACCTCTACGTTGACAATGAATGCTCCTCATAAGTGATCTCTATGAAGGCAGTATATGAGCACACTTGGCATCCTGGCTGTCAAATAAAACTTGAAGAAGTTGGCATGGTTAGTCTCTGCTGTGTTTTGTTTGTGTTCATACCCTGTCAAACATGCCACATGCCTGTATCTCTACAGCATCTGTGGTGTAGTGGTGCACCATGCTACACTGGGATGCATCTCTTTTGGCAGTGACAGTAGTAACCACACTTCTAGGCACTTTTCACTTCCTTTTTGCTGGTATGCCCAGTCTGCCTTTTTCTTCACAGATTTCTCCCTTATATACTGACATTCTTAAACCACTAGTATCCATTTCTGGGTCTGTCTGTGTATCCATACTCATGCCATTGATCTCTGTAGATGGATAGTAGTCTGTGTGAATGCTGTCCTCGGTATGTACCTCTGATATGGTGCTAGACATCCCCTCATCTATGTCCATGTTTAACATTCAGTGCATTTCAGCATCCTTTATTTACATCTTGTTATGACCATATCTGTATCATCTCTTCTGATGTTTGGACATGCACAGTTTATTCCAGGTATGCATTCATATTTGTAAACATATAGGAGCAGAACGTGCACATGAGATAGTTGTCTTATCAGCCTTCTTGCTATATTTTCATGTCATTCACCCAAATGTTAATTGGATTAATGTCGAAATTGCTGGGAATCAGTACCTAGTTCAAACAGCTGAAGGGGTAGGAGCACAAATGCGTAAATATAAATTCTTTTCTGTACTTGATCTGATTCTATCAGGCTAAATTGGATGAAGCCAGTCAGAGAGAGTTGTACCTTTAATGCATTAGTTCCTGATGGATTCTAGAAAGGTGTAGCAAGTATAAACAAGAAGATAGGTGGTTGATTAGTCAGCCTAGATAATGACATTCTAGTCTGACATGCTACAAAGAAACATGATCTACATCTTCTGAAACTACTTACAGACTGAGACAAAAGGATTTAGGCTAAATAAAGGCAAATGCCAAATCTATGTAACCACTCTGAAGTACACACCATAGTTTGTCTTCAGAAGGCTTAAATTTGATGTTGACAAATGAAATAAAATTATGAATATGCATAATGTTCATGATAAATCACTTCTTTTGCATTTTGCATGCTTATTGCTCTTTTGCCATATACAACAATGTAACTCAGGAAGGTAGTAGAATATGAAGTAGCATGGTTTTTGGTCCACTGAACAAGATAAAAGCTTTGAAATATTAAATCATCTGGTTAACACAGTATCTACACACATTTTGTGTGATGTGATGCAACTTACTACTCTTTAGGTCAATCAGCAAGGTACCAGTGCAATACTATTGCAAGAAGGTAGATCAATAGTTTATGGGTGTGAGGCTTTACCTGATGCACAGATGTGTTATTTTCAAGTAGAGAAAGATATATGAGCCACAGTTTTTGGTTGTCAAAAGTTCTATAATTATAACTATAATAATAACTAGGACAATGACTATAACTATGGTAAAATAATCATTGTGGAATCATAACATAAACCACTTTAGATCACATTTAAATCAAGCTCTGCACAAGTTTCTTGAAAGACTTCAAAGAGTATTGCTGCTTTTGCAAAACATGATTTACAAGTTCAGAATAAAACTGGGAAGTTTATACACGTAGCTGATATCTGCGTACAGCATATCAGAACAGATGTAGGGAAGACTGATTTAAGAAAGATATAGAAGTATTATGAACTATCAGTTAGAGAACAGAAGTGTTATGGATTGTTTCCCAGTTACTGATGTCTGCTTAAAGAGTTGCAGGTGTAAAAGGCTTACACTGAGGATGACTTTGAACTTCAGCTGCCGCTGATGTTACATGTTTCTGTGTGTCCAGATAATGCAGTCATACATCCCATCATTAGAGCTTCCTATCCCGATGAGATGAGCTCTCATGTATTCAATGCTTACTTTTTAAAGAAGACAGAATTATCACTGCTACTCAGCTGCATGTGAGTATGTGAAACAAAATTCTTGCGTCACATTTATGCATGAACAAGTATAAATCAAGAGTTGCTGATGTTTTATATTGTCCTAACATGTCTGCACAGGTACAGCAGATTATGTAAACTTGTAATGTATGCAGCACATTCAGAAATCAAAGTCAAAAGTGCAAATGACACTTGTGATATACCATTTCAAATAGATGGAAAATGACAGATGACTTTAGTACAAAGATACACATTTTCTCCTATGTGTAGATTATTAAAAATGTTTTCAAGTTGTGCAATTATGTGGTATAACATTTCATTGTTGGCAGTCTATTGTGATCAGTCTTTGTATAACAAAAACATTCCTGAAGATATGATATCATACAACAGCCCTCAGTCTGTGAGCTACAAATCTCATAACTGAGAAGTGGTGGGAATTATGGTATATTACATTGAGTCTTAGATGTCTCATAGCAAGGGGAGCATATGCTCCAAACATTGAAAAATCTTGTCAAGAAATTTGAACTCTCTGGTGTATCTAGTTTTAGTTATCTGCTTCTGAGTATAGAGGTACAACAGGAAAGTCTATAGATTAGTTTTCAGCACAACTGTTTTTTGAGTTGTAAATTACAAATTCAAGTTACCTACCTCTTTTCTGTACTAGTACCTGACAGAAGAGAAACAGATACTAAATGTTGCTGCTGGAAAAGCAATGTAAGCAAAAATCTTAATTTTTCAAAACAGTAGAAAATCTTTCAATTTTAAATAAGTGAGAATGGTGAGAAGAAAAGGCAGGATTAGAATTAAGAGTCAAGTTCAAGGTGCAGTAGATAGACCTACACAATACAGAATTTCTAAAATCTTTAATTGTTTAAATGTTTGATATGCAATATATGAGTGCGTATGTGCGCGTGTGCCCGTGTGGGCATGTGTGTGTCTGTGCGTGCGTGCATGTGTGCGTGTGCGTGCGTGCGTGTGTGTATGTGCGTGTGTGCGCGTGTGCGCGCTCGTGTGTAAAAGAAATAGAAATCATTTGCTGAACTGACTAGAGGTGAAATGATACAGATCAGCAAAACGAAAAGTAGTTGCCCAATCCAGAAAGTTAGACATGGATCCAGTTATCTTCTCATAGAGAATCAGCTTTCTGTCTATTGATTATGATTCTCATCTAGAATTTGTCCTGCTGAGGTTTAGCGTTCTTCTGATTTCAAGAAGGAAAATGACAGTAGTTCAAATGATGAGTTATTAAAAAGTGACAGAATTAGCCAAAATGACCTTTGTAAATATTCTCTGTTTTAAAGAAGATAACAAATCCACTTAGTAAGTAAATGTTTGAAAACAAATTCTTTTATTTTCTTTCATCTTTGTGCTTAAAATACTGTTTGAGGGGATGGCAATTTTATATATGGTCTTGTATTATATGTAAAAATCAAAATTACAAAAAAAAATGACTGCTGTACCATACTGAACCAATAAACCAACATTAAGCATTTCCAACTACATCTGTTGACATCATAAAATATCTAGGTATGGATCTGTTATATGTTCATAGGTTCAAAGGTAATTGCTAGGCTATTGATGCACAAAGATCTTTAGAAGTCTAGCCATATTTTCCCATGAGGTTTTTCATCCTATACTGTAAGTAAGAATTACCCAGAGATAAGTAAAGCATTTACATGTTGCCCCATGAAGGGCAGGGGACTACATTTATTTAAATCAAGGACAAAATCCAAAATCAATAGGAGAACAAAGGCCCAAACTCAGGAACAGATTTTAAATATTGCTTTTATATACTTTGAAAGTTTCTAGAACAGATTTGGCATTAGTATACATTTTCTAAAGGATATGAACTATGGAGCTCAAATGACTGTCATTATTTATAGAATGTGATCTTCAAGACTCTGCCCAAGAACACACATTTCACAAGGAACAAACAAAAAATATGAGTCAAAATCTGGGACATTATACAAACAGCTGCTCACCAGTCAACCCCCCACAGCAAAGTACTCTCACAATGTTTTACCATTTATCACAAGAATTTAGGACAAAGCTAAAAATAACTGGAGGACACAGGCCCAAAATCACAATCAAATGTCTGAGGTTTACTCTGTTGGCAAAATGGCTATGACTGTTGTGAGGGTTTGGTGGTGGTGTTTAAAAGTAAATAATCCTATTGTCATCTTCTCATTGTAAACAGTATTTAGTCTGACTTTACAGGGTTACAGTGCATTTGTGGGGGAATGCTGGAATATTCTACAGTGGCTGCTATGTATTTGTGTTTAACAAACTGGAAATACATTATTATAGGCCATGTTTATTATAATTAGATGTCTGCGGTGTAATTGGCTAACAAAGTGGTTATAACTGTTGGGAGGAGACGTTGAGCCATCTGTGGATGAAACTAACTTTTTCTATTGTCATATGCTTATTTTAAATAATCATTAATCTGTAATTGCAAAACTAGAGTGCATTTGAGTGACATACATTGGTATACTTTACTGTGGTTGTTATGCATTTGTGTGAAGCTTAATATACATTACTGGGGGGGGGGGTATGGCTTGAATATCACCCCGGGTTTAAGGTGTACTTAATCTTCCACTGCTGGTAGGGATATACAGTTTAATAGGGTAGGGCAGAAGGACTAGGTAATTAAAAATGATCAGGCATGCAAGAGTTAGGGAATTTGCCTTTTAAAGCAATTGACACAGAACAAGTGTGTTGTGAGCTTCTAGTTTACAGGTACTTGTAGTATACCTGTGAACTTCTAGTTTACAGGTACTTGTAGTATACCTGCACTTGTGTTATTGACCAATTGCAGATCCGCTGTTACTGGATCTTTTTGAATGCCAAGTCAGTTTTATTTTGTATTAAGATGAGTTACAGGAAAAATACATAACTTATTTTAACTAGCTAAAATACCATCACGTAACTTAGCAGGCAGGATTTTTCCTAAGATATAGACAGACTGGACATGTTGCAGTGTCAGTATAAATGACTTCTAGGGAAAATATCCATATCTAAGTGAAATCTTTGCCTAAAGTGAAAATAAATTTCTTATGCCATCTTTAGTGACAATAACGTATTTTATATTAGCTCATCTGAACCAAAATCTAGCTTACAAACAACTTACTAGTGATTTGTAGATTGGGATGTGCTTTCCTGCCACACTGAACATACCAAGTAGTTAAGTTGTTATGTTTTTCTGAACAGGAGACAGTATAAACTGCACCAATAATGATTATGTTGGTGTCTCCATTCATGACCAGTTTATTTGCTTGTCTCAAGAAAAAAGCCCGATAAGCATACATTTCAAAGTCTTAGCACAATAAATTTGGACAAAGCCAAACACATTGTAAATGTTGATCTTAGAAAGTTACTACAATAAACGATTTTGTTTCCCTGTATTTTCTAAAGGTTATGAAGTATGAAACTCAAATGTCTGGCATTATGAGAATTCAAACCTCACTGATTTGCCAGAAAACTATCAATTTTATGAAGAACAGACCAAAAATATGAGGGAAAAATCTGGACATTCTGAAAATCTGGACAGCTGAGAGTTATGCTAAGAAGTGAAATTCTAAAATCTGTTGCAGGAATATATAGCAAACTACAGCTGAATGGTGATTTGATTCTTTGCAATACTCGCACCAGTTGGAGGCTCTTGTTAGTTGATTTGCATTCAAAATGGCTGTGACAGAGGTGTAGGTTTACTAGCTGCCCAAGAAGTCAGACCTTCATTTGAGTATAGCAGTACTAATTACAGCACCCTAGCTACAAACCTTATAAAATATGTCTCTTCCTTAATGCAGCTGATAGATGTTAGCGGTGGATCTCTAACCTCTGGATTTTTTTACCCAAACATTCCTGACACAGCAGTCAACCATTTCCTGACTTAATATCTGTGACAGGGTGAATAACTGGTGAGTTGCTAAGAAACCACAGACTTTCTGTCTGAAGACGAAGGTCAAATAATGTATAGCTATGCCAAGTGCTACATTTCATTTATAGATGAAGAACATACTTCTCACAAGTTCTTGATTTTATTTCAACATTTTTTGGCACTGCTAGTGAAATTTCTGATGTCACTGTAAACAGTGAAAAATTAAAGTCTTTCACTTTTGAGACATTTCTGTGGGTATGTACCTACTGCTGAACTTTGCTGTTGTGAGTTTTTATGTATAAATTTTGCTGCAACAAGGTTGTTATATAGAAGCTCTTATATTAGAACTTCCAGTGGCAGGTTAATGATTTATTACTTATTTTTGAGTACAAAAGAGGCACTCCATGTATTACATTTAAATTCAAATAGTTTTATATTCAAATAGCTTTAAAAAGAAAAAAAGAGCTATGCTGTAACTTCTTTGATATTCAATGTAAAATTGTAGATGAACTCTATATTTACTGGTTGTGCACAATCATGGTTGACTTTTATCCAATACTTAAAGTGTGGAACTGTGAGTAACTAGCTTTTCAAAAAAAGGAAAGATAATTAAATTATTTTAATTACTTCAGTTCTGCTTAAATATTTGAGTTGCACTTATAGTGACCTGTGTGGTAATACTACTTTGCACTTTTCTGCTCTGTTCCATCTGTTTGCATTTTTAGTTTGTTCTGGGATCTTAGTCTTGTGTTTTAATTAGCAGTTGTGGGATGATTGTGTTTCTGCATTATTCTGCACTTCTATTTCTACAAGTAGAATTACTTGTAAAAGCTATCTGTTTATATTAACTGCTGCCAGGTCATAGTCTTGTAGTTTACTTCACAACTGCGGTATAACTGTGTACTACTGCCAGACTTTGAGCCTTAGTCATTTATTATCATAGGTTCATAGTTAGGAACTAGGCTATTGGCCCTAGGGCCTATATAAGCCTAGCCAAAAGGTACCCTGGCTTTTGCCACCCAAGAAAATTATTTCCTGTGCCACTGTCGAGCAGAGCCACAGAAGTGATCCCCGGGGTGAATTTCCTATCTCCCATCCAATCATCAAGATTTTTCTTGAAGAGAGCTAATGAGGAGCTTTGTTTGATATAGATACGTAGTTTGTTCCAGAGTATGGAAAGTCTCTGGGACAGGAATCTATCCCTCTAACATGTTCTGTTTATTGTGGTGACAAGGTTTAGGTCCCTAGAGTATGTCCAAAAGCTCTGGGTTTCACATAGCTTTGTATGTTAGGCAGAGATTGCCTCTGAGTAGGTGATATGTGATGGAGTAAAGCTGCAGTTTTTTGAGACGGTCTGCGTAGGGCATCTGTCTGAGGCCAGTAATCCTCTTTGTGAGGTATTTCTGTGGCCTTTCCAGTTGTTGTAGATGTCTTGTGAGGTGCATACCAAAATGTGCATTGTACTCTATAATGGGTCTAATGAGTGACGAGTAGAGGGGAACAATGACCTCTTTTTTCCTGGATGAGAAACCCTTTGTGATGAGGTGTGCCACGTAGAAGGATTTCCTGACTACTGTGGCGGTGTGATTATCAAAGGAGAGACTACTGTCCACCTGTGTCCCAAGGTCTCTTATCACACTTTCGGTGTTAAGTAGACTACCGCCTATGTGGTAGTTCATGGGTACAGAGTTTTTACCAAAAGGGATGACAATGCAGTTTTTGGCATTAAGCTTGAGGCCATGGCTTTGACACCAGGCATCTGTCTCTGCGAGGCCCTTTTGTAGGATGTCCACATCATTTGGAGTTTTGATTATGGCTCCTAGTTTGCAGTCATTTGCAAACTTTGTTAGCCAAAGACCTTCTGTGTTAGCCTGTACTTCAGAGATGTAGATACCAAACAGGAGAAGACTCAGGACTGAACCCTGTGGTACTCCACTTGTCACTTGTTATTATTGTATTTTTCCATACAAATTGTTACTGGCAAATCTCTGCATAGTTTTGCCCCTTAAACTATAGTAGAGGATCAATAGTGAAATAATTGTTTCTGTTCCATTTGTTTGCTTCAGTTCTTTTATATTCTGCTTATGTTTTAGCTACTTAAAGTTGCATTCTGTGTCTTTCTCATCCACCACTAACACAATAAGCTAAAGCTTTTGAAAGAATTCCAACATTGCCTGTATTTACTTGAATGCTTTTCCAGCTAGCCTGCTTGCTCTAACCAACCATTCCACTCTTTTGCTGTTGTTGTTTTATAACACTGTGTCTCTGGCCTCCACCCCTTACAATGATGTCATTTCCAAGGTCCTTCCCTCCCTCCTTTCATTGCTATGTTGACTGTTGTATAAATTATTTATGC
Organism: Protopterus annectens; assembly: GCF_019279795.1. Lineage (NCBI taxonomy): Eukaryota > Metazoa > Chordata > Ceratodontiformes > Protopteridae > Protopterus > Protopterus annectens. The sequence continues at coordinate 1,711,055,935 of NC_056728.1, forward strand.
ACTCTTCCCAGCCATAGTTTTCCATAGATCCATGATACTGAGTGCTCACTCAGCAAACCAGTATTGCTGTTGAGTAATCCTCCTTTACTGCATATTATCTCCAGCTCATTTTCCTGGAGCTCAGCAAAGCTTGTAGTCCTAGCCTGCATTACAGAAGTGTTTTACTTGTATTCAGTGGTATGCAGGTAAAGTTGAGTACCTTTGATTGCTAAATTTCACTTATTTTGAGTGATTGCTACTGTTTCCTACTCTTATGTGTGCATTTCATTGCTTTTTAAACAGTTTCTCTTCCTCTCACTGTTACTCCTATAAGAATTTCTTAAATGCCTTCTGCAAGGGATTTCCAGCTAGTTCTTTAAGTGGTTTGTGGTCGTATTGCACTTGTGGGTCTCTTCTAGTGTGTTTTTACATTAGGAGGACAGGTTTATTCATCTTGTGGCAGGAGGTGTTTGCCTAGTCTTTCTGAGTTGGGAAATACACAAAGGGATTCATAGTGCAGTCATTTTATTAACCAAAGGGCTTATTAGTTAGTTTTCTGTTTTTTTTTTTTCTGTACTGCTATAAATTGTGCACATGTGCATGGGTTAGCAGTGCACTGTATAGTAGCAAACACCTAGAAAACAACATTTTTCCTGTAGAACGGTCCATAAAGCTGTACCCTGTAAAGCAGCAATATAGCGTGAATACCTTGTGCACCGACAAGCTTAGAGCAGCTAGCTGGGAGTCAAGCGGCAATACCTACAGTAGAATTCACTGTTGTGTAAACATTAAAGTTAATAGAATTGTATATTGTTTAGCATAATCTGCTCCAATAAATCACCCTTATTAGTCTTCATCAACAAAGCACCCTTAATAGCCTTCTACCCCCAATACACCATCCCCTTGTAACTCACAGATCAAAGGACTGGACAGTATGGATATGCAATTTCCTAACTTCTCTGTAGCCAGCTTGGTAGATACAGGCATCTTGAGACAATGCAGCAATTGTCACATGTTTACCGACAATGATTTAATCCTTAAATAAGCAGTCTCAGTATGCAAGAGGTGTACTTGCACAATGACACTGAAGGCTAAATTCTTGCTTACAGGTGCACATCCGGTTGTCTAAACCACATACACAACACCCACCTCACATAGCATGTAACAGACACATAGACTAACGTATGCTGAGGCACCTAAAAGCAATCTTCCTAAACAACAAAGATTGTACATACAATCAGTTGTCAAAGCTATGTCTCAGCGAGCCCAAAGGCGCTAAGAAAAAACACCACCTTACACCACACGTAATTCTCTATCAGTGGAGCACCAAGCACTAAGCCCTTAAGGGAAGCAAACACACTTCCCAGTGCTCTTGTCATAAGGGACTCCATTGTAGAATATACTGATGTCCCACTAACCAGGCTGAACAAGGAGAAGATAACTGTTAGCTGTTTATCTGGAGCCAGAATCAGCCATATCAGACATGCACTGAAGCCATTATACTACAGATACCAGTATGGTTTCATCATAGTCTCTGTAGATGTAAATGACCTGAGATGTACCTTCTTGAACTATATGAAGAGAGATATTATGGTGTTTCAGAGTATGTGAATCAGGCTGGTATGAGCCTAGCATTGATTAGCAAATTACCATCAATGAGAATGATGCCAAAATATGAGCAAAAATGATTGATTTCAACAACTGGCTGTCTTTCTGGTGCCATTCTAAGGGATCCAATATTTATCAGCTTGAGAGGACATGCTTAGCAGACCATGTTGTTTTGCCAAGGATGGTCTGTACCTATCACTTCTAGGCTTTCAAATATCAGCTAAAACTTTATCCACCCATACTGTCTTTTTTAGGCAATGCCAAATTAACAAACCTACCTACACAGGACAATCAACTCAACTGAACCTCAAGTTGTTACTGTTCATTGCCAGGAGCCTAAATATAAATTATGCTCCCTCCAAGCCCTCCTTGTACTCACGAATACAGACATCTGTGCAGTTACCAACACATGGTTTAAAGTGGGAGAGAGTACCCCAGCAGAGCTAGTTTCAGTTCCTTCTACACTTTTAGACCAACAACTACACAAAAAAGGGCTAAAGGAGGAGGTGTCTGAATATACATCAATAACAAGCATACCTCTATGGTGGTCAAACAGGATGATGTGCTGGAGTTTCCTCCATGTGCAGATCACCACAGACAAAGTCCTGTACCATATCCTAGCCAGCTGTAGGTCACCCCCCATGTCCCAAGAAGCTCACAATGCATACTTGGACATACTGAAAGCACTTACCATCCAGCCTAACACCCTGCTCCTGGGAGACTTTAATTACCTCTTTATAGACTAGGAATTCTACACGTCTTTAAGTCTACAGGCACAGAGATTCCTGGACTTTATAAATTAAAAAAAAACCTTGACCAAATAGTGAATACTACCACTGCACGCTACAACATACTGGACCTCATGCTTACAAATATGGGAGAATGCTGCACCCCCCCCCCCCCCCGTTGTCTCATCCTCCCTGGTAAGTTCTGACCATAAAGCTATCTCCTTTTAAATCAAAATGAACTCTGTAATCCCATTAAAACCAGTAACAGTTAGGAACTATTCCAAGGCAAAATTCAATTCCCCTCCAAACCCACGGAACACAGCAGCCTATGCTGAATTGTTCTCAGAAACTCTGTACAGCCACATCAAAGGCAGTATAGAGGCTCTTGTACCTACCATAAATAAGCCCAGTACTAGCCCCAGAAACAAACTGCCCTGGTGGCATCCCAAATTAAACAGGATATACAATAAAAGTAAAAAAAAAATATATGGCAAAAATGAGAAAGGGTAATAGCAATAAAGATAGAAACTCTCTTATCCAAGTAAATTGGCAAATAAGAGGACTAATTAGGTTAAGCAAAGCCAATTTCAGATTAAGATATCATCCCAGATGAAAGATAACCATAAGACCTTCTACAGCTATGTCAGAAACTTCAAGGGCAGCACGCAGCAATGTGCAGAACTGATGGTTAACAGTGCCACACTCACTGAGCCTGGTGATTTAGCGAACCTATTAGTGGACAAATTCATTTCTACCTTTACCCCACCCCACACCCCTAACCATTCCCTCAAAAATACCTTCAAACATAACCCCTCCAACTATAACTAGGGAGCAAGTACTGTTTGTACTCACTAAAGCAAAAAACATGACCTCAATGGACACTGGTAATATCCTAGTTTGCCTCCTGAATAGACTCAAAATATGACTTAACCAGACCCCTGGATACATTATTTAATATTAGTCTTAAAACAGCCTTTGTGTCCCATGAATGTAGGACTGCAATGGTCATTCTCCTTCATAAGAGAGGACCTTTAACAGATCCTGGAAACTACTGACCCATAAGTCTGACTAGTCTTATTTGCAAGGTTATGGAAAGAATTATCATAGAAATTATCAGCAAGGACACAGGGACCTCCAGATACTGGCTCCATCCCAGTGTGACTTTGTCAAAGGAAGGTCATGCTTACGGAATCTGATGGACTTCTTTGAACAGGTCACTAAGGCAATGGATGAGGGAACAAAGGATACATACTGCCTACCTAGATCTGGCTAAAGCATTTGACACAACACCCTACTGGGGCACTGTCAAAAAAACTTGCGTAACTAGGTATAAACCCCTTTATAACATACTGGATAGTTAGCTGCTCACTGATAGGACACAGGAGGTTAGAGACAGTGAGACCACCTCCACAAAGTGGCTGGTCACCAGCGGAGTTCCTCAGGGCTCTGTGCTAGACCCATTCTTTTTTGGCATCTACTTCTTGGTTGCCAAAGTCAATGTCAAAGGCTTTTGGCTAACCAAGTTCACAGATGGTTACAAAGTTTGAGCAGTCATTGAATCTTCCCAAGATCAGAACACCCTTCAGGAAGGACTAATATAGACCAACACTTAGTTCAAAAGCCATGGCTTAAAGCTCAATACCAAGAAATGCATTATAATACCTTTCGGGATGTTTACCACCCCAAGTAACTATTTTATGAATAAAACACCCATAAAAGTTGATCCACTAGTCAGGAATCTGGAAATACATGTGGATAGTAACCTAGCCTTTGACCAACAATTGTCCAGGGTAGTAAGAAAATCCTTCTATGTTGTACAACTTATATGCAAGGGCATGGTACCTAGATCCAGAGAGGTTATCATACTTCTGTACTCGGCCCTCATGAAACCCATCACAGAGCATAATTCCCCCTTCGGTATGTACCTGACAAGACACATGCAGCAAATGAAATGTCCACAAAGGTTCCTTAAAAAAGAATGCTGGGAGTAAACACAATGTCCTACAGTGATCGCTTCAAAGCCTTGTCGTATCACTTGGTATCATACAGACTTCTGCAAAGTGATCTTTGCCTAGCATACAAGACATCATTGGACCCTGGCTTGATGAGCATTTTGCAAAGCTACAAAACAAGCAGCATTAGGTCTGCTAGATTAAAAGACCTAAATTTTGCTTGTGAAATAAATAGAACATGTTGGAGAGACAAATATGGTGTTCAGAGAACTCCTATTCTCTGGAACAGGCTCCCAATCCATGTGAAGCAGAATTCCTCCCTATCCCTATTTAAGTACAACTTGGACCAGTGGATTGGTAATCACAAATTCACCCCTAATCTGTCTCCGATGTCTCTGATAGACAGAGACAGTCAGTAAATCACCACCTATATAAATCAAATTTGTGGGTCACATTTGGTTTGACTGTCTAGGCTTATAAGGGTCCTTGTGGTTGTCAGCCTAGTATACACCTATGAACCTATAAAATTGCAAACACAAATATGAATGCATAGATTTGTGTATGTGCCTGTGTGTGTACCTATGTGTCAATGTCTGTCTATATATCTGTGTACAAGCACCACAGCTTTTAAAACCATAGTGTTTTACTTAGGTGTATTTGTGTAAGAGCTGATGTTGAAGAAAGTTAGTAAATGAACATTAGTGCCTTAATACAGATACATATGCATTAAATATCTCAGAAATATCTTAAACTGGCCTAAAAATGAAAAGGGAGGTTATTTATGCATAAAATGTTAATTTACTGGGCACTATAGCATTCACATGAAAAAAATCCACATTTTCCTGCATAGAATATGACGTGTTCAGTTGCAAAAATGAGCATAAAAGTGACAGAGCTGAATGTTTCTACTACAGAGGTGATCAGCAACAACTAGCTTAGGTTTTACTAGTGGGATAACAGATTCGCAGAATCTACCACCTCTGTTCTGTGCTATAGGGTGCATAGTACGTGCTTCATGACATCCATCTCTTTGATGTGACAATTCCCCTTATTTCACCCCTGAAATGAGCAAATAAATCAGTGTGTCATCCAGGTCTAAAAGTGCTATGTTATTATTCACAGAGGCTTTGCAGAACTGAATCAGAATTGCTGCAATCTACCTGTGAGATGCATCCGTAATCTTGAAAAGTACCCTACTACTTTGAAATGTTGTGCTTTAGGTAAATTTTGCTTTCATACCAGTGCCTTTTCCATGAAAAATATGCACACACTACTTGAAAACAAATAATGCATTTGCATAAAATAAAGAAAAACATAATAATATATATCGACCATACTAACAAATTTAGCACCTCAACAGAGATGTGTAAAGGAAATCTATAGAGAAGAGTCAGGATACTGACAGAATGCATAGGGAGAAAGAGACCTGTAAATGCAAAAGCAAATTCAAGAAGTAATTGGATTTACCCCTTGGCTTGCTCGGTTCTTAGATTAGAATCTCAAGTGGCATTTTCCTTGAGCTATGTGCAGACAACAGTATGAACTGACTAGTTGGTATGCTTCACACATATGCTTAAGGCTGCAGAAACCCTAGTTTCTGTTAAGTTTATGGTAATAAGAAATGTCAGTTTATTAAATCATTTTTAAAATCTCTAGCCTTAAAGAACAACACTGCTCTTTGAGGAGTCCGTTCACATGGATCTTGTACTAGTCTATCTGTTATCATTTGCAGGAAAACGTGTTTTGTTCTTTATTTGCCTTTTGATTTGCAGCAGTAGCTGGTAGTCCAACTTAAAAGTCTATATACCAGGTTTGAAATTGGTTTCCAGTCCTGTTTTAACATTACAGTGCTTTAAGCTCATGCCAGAGTATAAGACATGTTAAGGGACTATACGACTAATATGGCATGCAAGGTATGTCAAGGGACTATACTAGTAATACAGCATGTAAGGCATGTTAATGGGCTATACTGCTAATACAGCATGTAAGGCATGTTAAGGGGCTATACCACTAATACAAGATGCAAAGTATGTTAAGGGACTATACCATTAATACAGCATATAAAGCATGTTAAGAGACTATACCATTAATACAGCATATAAAGCATGTTAAGGGACTATACCATTAATACAGCATGTAAAGCATGTTAAGGGACTATACCATTAATACAGAATGTAAAGCATGTTAAGGGACTATACCATTAATACAGCATATAAATCATGTTAAGGGAGTATACCATTAATACAGAATGTAAAGCATGTTAAGGGACTATACCATTAATACAGCATATAAATCATGTTAAGGGAGTATACCATTAATACAGAATGTAAAGCATGTTAAGGGACTATACCATTAATACAGCATGTAAAGCATGTTAAGGGAGTATACCATTAATACAGAATGTAAAGCATGTTAAGGGACTATACCATTAATACAGCATGTAAAGCATGTTAAGGGAGTATACCATTAACACAGCATGTAAAGCATGTTAAGGGAATATACCATTAATACAGAATGTAAAGTATTTTAAGGCCTGCACATCACCAGAAAGCTAACAGAACTTGGCATAAATCCCTATCTCATCAGGTGGGTGGCCAACTGGCTCACTGACAGGACCCTCAAAGTCAAAATAGACACCTCCACCTCTGATGGCAGACCTGTTACTAATGGAGTTCTCCAGGGATCTGTCCTGGGACCCCTACTGTTTGGCATCTATTTTTCAGAGGTCCAGGCAGAGACAAAAGGCCTGTGGCTGACCAAGTTTGTGGACGACTGTAAGTTGGATGCTGTCATTGACTCCCATAAATTATGTTAACATACTGCAAGAGGGTCTCACAGCAACTAATGACTGGTGCCAAAGTCACGGCCTCAAGCTAAATGCAAAAAAAATGTATCATCATACAATTCGGCAAAACTGACCCCTACTGATTACCACATCAGTGGCAAACCCCTAAGCACTCAAGTTGATAACAACCTCACATTCGACCATCATGTAGCGGCAGTGTTCAGAAAAGCCTTTTACTTGGTTCATCTCATAAGTAAAGGGATTGCATCCAGAAAAAAAGGAGGTTATTACCTCTCTATACTCCTCCATCATTAGACCAATAATTGAGTATAACGCACCGTTTGGGATGCATCTCTTCAAACATCTGCACCTACTGGAAAGGCCACTGAAATACCTCACAAAGAGAATCCATGGCGTTCAACACCTGTCCTATGCAGACAGGCTCAAATCACTATCACTCTACTTGGTATCATACAGATTGCTCAGGGGTGATCTGTGTCTCACCTACAAGGCAATGTCAGACCCTGTCCTACTAGAGATGCTCCATATCCGTAAGTCTAACTCCTCACGCACTACCCGCTCAAAAGGCTTGAATCTAATATGCAATATCAACAAAACCTGCTGGAGAGACAGGTTTGTCTTCCAGAGGCGTCCCTGTCTCTGGTATAGACTTCCCATACATGTCAAAAAGAGCATCTCACTGACCCTCTTCAATTGCAGCCTTGATGAGTTTATGGGAAACCACAAATTTGTCCCGGGGGTTCAAAATGTATCCCTCACTGACAGGGATGGCAGGTGCTGACTGAGGTTTCTTTTTGGGGATAAACTCTTGGTTAGGCTTGTAAGGGCCCCAGGGCCATTAGCCTAGTAACCTCCTATGATCCTATGATACCATTAATACAGCATGTAAAGCATGTTAAAGGACTATACCACTAATACAGCATGTAAAGTATGTTAAAGGACTATACCATTAATGCAGCATATAAAGCATGTCAAGGGATTATACCAGTAATAGAGGAGTCTATGTTATAACAGCGAACGATCAAAAGATCGAACGCTGATATATCAACCACAAAAAAATGAAAGCAAAAAAGAGCAAACAGCCAGAACAGCAAGTTTTTTTCCAGGGAAAAAAATCACCGTTCCCAAAAAACAAAAAAAAAACAAAAAAAAACACACTAAACACTATTTTAAGTGGGGGGCTTCGCCCCCACCACCCCTACTTAAATATACCAACTCTGAGATTGCACTACAGTGCCGAAAATGGCAAAGTGATGGAAGCGGCCAAACGACTTCTTTCCCAGGGAAAGAATACGCTTAAAAGCTGCTTCATTATTTTGTGTTTTCGACATTTACAGTTTGACGAAGACGTATTCAACATAATGTGTCTTCGTTCTTCTAACAGGAACCCTAATAGAGCAGTTAAGGGATGTTAATGGTCTATACTTCTAATACAGCATGTAAGGCATGTTAAGGGACTATTGCATTAATACAGCATGTAAAGCATGTTAAGGGACTATACCACTAATACAGCATGTAAGGCATGTTAAGGGGCTATATCACTAATACAGCATGTAAAGTATATTAAGGACTATACCATTAACACAGCATGTAAAGCATTTGAAGGGACTATACCACTAATAAAGTATGTAAGGCATATCAAGGGACTATACAAGTAATACAGCATGTAAGGCATGTCATGGGACTATAACACTAATACAGCATGTAAGGCATGTCATGGGACTATAACACTAATACAGCATGCAAGGCATATTAAGGGGCTATACCACTAACACAGCATGTAAGGCATATCAAGGGACTATACCTCTAATACAGCCTGTAAGGCATGTTAGGGGGCTATACAATAATACAGCATGTAAGGCATGTCAAGGGACTATACCACTAATACTGCATGTAAGGCATGTCAAGGAACTATACTGCTAATACAGCATGTAAGGCATGTTAGGGGGCTATACAGTAATACCGCATGTAATTCATGTCAAGGGACTATACCACTAATTCAGTATGTAAGGCATACTAAGGTGCTGTACCACTAATACAGCATGTAAGGCATATCAAGGGACTGTACCACTAATACAGAATATAAGGCATGTTAAGGGGCTATACAGTAGTACAGTATGTAAGGCATGCCATGGGACTATACCAGTAATGCAGCATGTAAAGCATGTTAATGGGCTATACCACTAATACAGCATGTAAGGTGTAATGATATGGGCAAGTGCCAGCATAGCCAGTGGAGTTTTGTAAAGAATGATATGTCCTTTGAATATCAAACTGATTTATATAAGATGCTTGTGTTACAAATGTAGTAGAACTGTATGTCATTTGTATATCAAACTGATTTTGTACAGATGCTTGTGCTGAAAATGTATTTGTGAGCTTTGTTTGTGTTGAAATATATCAACAGTGCACCATGCTGAAACGAAGAAAAATGTGCATATATTATTACAGCTGAATTAAATATATATGTTTTAATAGAGGATACTGGCACAGCAGAGGTTAACATTAGGAAAAATAATGTAAATGTAAATGAGCTGTTAAGCCAAAAAAAGTCACCCCACAGTACTGGATAGGACCGGAGATGTGGGGGCTGGGGAACAGTCTTTGTCCATTAGCTCAGTGAAAATATGGGAGGCCCCAGGCACTACCATAAATATTTTGATGTGTATTGTGGCTGTCTGGCTAAATTCCTGTCTCAGCTTCAAAGGGGAATACTACAAAAACATAGAGTCAGGTAACCAGATGAGGTAATTCTGCCAGACATCTTGAAAATCATATTTTAGATATTACAAACAGAAATCTCAGAGTATTGAGTATTCTATTTGGGAAGCCTAACTAGAAATACCCTCACCCACAGCATCTTGCCTTGCAGTAGAAAGTAACTTAACCATTGAACAGTAAAATTCTCTTAGATTCAGTCAGGAATATAGTGAAGCTTAGTTTAGATATTGTTTTTCTGTTCATCAATGTTCTTTTAAACATTTCCTGTGATCTGAACTCTGTAGTTTAATGTGAATATATATTCAGTATTTTCATGTACTTTTACTATTTATTATTAAATATATTTAAAACTTTTATTGTGGCTGAACCTTGTTTTGAGAGTGCTTATATTTATTTGATGACACTACTACCATTTATATTAGTATTAATATTACACAGTATACTTGGATACCCTTTTAAGAGCCTTATAGTAACTGACCGTTGATGATGAATCTACCGTATAGTCTGGGCAGAGTTAGTAGAGCGGGTAATCTGTGCCACCCTTTCCCAGGCATGTGTGTGTGTGTGTGTGTGTGTGTGTGTGTGTGTGTGTGTGTGTGTGTGTGTGTGTGTGTGTGTGTGTGTGTGTGTGTGTATGTATGTGAAAGTTAAATCTTAAAGCATGTGTGTGTCAGCTACTTGAGGCAGGGACACAAAGCTCTGGCCTTACAGAGAGGAGGACTTGGCTTGGACACTCAGCTGAGGACCTAACCCTACAGCTGTACCAGTGGGGAGTCTTACTGGGGATCTGGAGGGAGACAGATACAGAGACATCCAGACCCTGGACTGAGTGTGCTCCCGGTGTGGTTGTAAGGGAAATAATACCTGATACACAGAGGTCTGCATATGGAAATACTGAGTGTATCTATTTGCATTCCAAGTGCACATCCCTCTTCAGTGTCAGTGGTAAGGATTCAAGCTCCTTGATTACTGGTCCATTGTGAGGACAACAAATAATGGTGGCCATCACATATTGGTAGCAGTGGTGGGCATTACATTATTGGCAGTGGTGGGACCATCACATGCTCACATACTGTTGAGCAGTGTTGTTGATATTGAACTCCTGTAGCCTCTAAGTAGTGGTCACTCAAGAAGGTGTTTGTACTCTCAAGCAGCCACATGGTAGACATTCAGAGTTTTATATCACAATAGTTTCATTTATTTATTAGCTTAGTTAGTCAGGGAGAGCAGGCAAGGATGTTAGCAGGGAATTATGGCAAGCTGACAAGGAACCAGTTGACTGAGATGTGCCAAGCCAAAGGCCTGGGGCATGCCACCTTGACTAAAGGGGAATGATTTCAGCCTTAATTACAGCTACAGCACAGACCAGCAACCAGGACGATAACCAGTCTGTTGATGGGGACTTGCAGCTCTCAGAAACAGGACAGTTCAACTTTTCCTCAGAGGACTTAAAAATCCATCTTCAGTTGAAGAGACTTGAACTGGAGGCCAAATGGTTGGAATTAGAGTCAGCAGAGTGAATGCAGCATTTAGAGGCTGAAGAAAAAGAGCAACTGAGACATCTGGAAGCCAAAGAAAATGAGAGGCAGAGGCAACATGAGAAGGAAATGTTGAGTCTTCTCCAGGGTCATGGAGGTAATGGGGAAGGAAGTAACCATACTCCAGAAGCAATAAAGGTTAGTAAACATCTTCCTTAGTAGAAGGAGATAATTTTGATAGTTTTATTCATGTTTGAAAGAGTATGCAAACAGTATAAGGTTGACAGAGGACTCTGAGTACAGATCCTCACCCCTTTACTCCATGGTAAAGCTGTAACTGTTGTTTGTAAATTGTCTTATACTGATTGTTTAGATTATGAAAAAGTGAAGCACTGCTTATTACAATGTTTTAAGTTAACACCTGAAGCTTACCGAAAAAAGTTTTGTGAGCATAGACACAAGGCAGATGAAAGTGTGGTAACCACTTTTCAAGGACCAGCAGGCCTTTTGGTGAAGGGAAAAAGCCCTTAGCACTTTGCCTTATGATACAAGAATCTGGTTGACAGACAGGGAATGCAGCTCTGCAGATGAGTTGGGGAAAAATGGAGAGCTATACCTAGCAAACAGGGTATCATTGCACAGGAAAGGGATACCCAGTGCTGCACATGGATATAAGGGAACCCATGGTGGGCAGCCTAAACCATCCCAACAGACTCCGCCAGTGACAGGGGAAGCCACTAGTTCAGGTACAAGGCCAGGACCAAGGGTTAAATGTTTTAAATGTAACCAGTGGGACCATGTAGCATATAGATGTCCACGGAAGCAAGGTGGAGAAAAAAGGTGGGGGAGCCAGCAAGTGGGAATAGCAGAATGCCAGTGGTGAGTTGTCTGGAGACAACAAGGTTACTAAGCTACTAACAGAGTTTATATCTAATCTTAGTGGATGGAAAACTGGCCATCTCTAAGAAAGACACAGTCTCTGACATAACCATTGTGAAGCCTGCAGTGTTTAAAGAGGAGCAGCACTTGATTGGGCAGTCCACTCCAGTCAGAGCTTTAGGAGGGATCCCATTCCAAATGCCTTTGGCTCCCTGCAGATGTCTTGATAGGGAATGAATGCAGTACCTTGTGTGCATGCAGTGACACACAGTAAGGCTTGGAGACAAGCATGTGGGTCTGGTAGACTGGGGGAGACCCAGACAGACCACATACCTGAAGCCAGGGCTGACGATGTGCCTACTTCAGGGAGGGAGCTACCCGGTAGCAGTGAGACTGAAGGTGAACCACAGCTGCTGGGGGGTACTGATGTTCCCTTGGACAGAGTGACTGCAAGGGCATAGGTGAGTGGTAGTACCCAGGCTGACAGTGAGGCACAGAGGATACCAGGCTTCCTGTGGAAGGGGAGCTGGGAAGAGTTAAAAAGAGAGAGTTGAGACAAGCTCTGCTGTCAGACCCTAGAGGCTTGAGGGAGGTAGCTATGGAGACACCTGATTCTCAAGGAAAAGGGGATTCTGTATACTGGAATAAAGGGTAACTGTACAGAGAGTGGACCCCTGAGGGAGAGCTAGAAGATGTGGTAATACAGCAGTTGGTAGTGCCCAGAGCCTACTGTCTAGCACTTCTAGCCATAGCCCATGACATTCCCTTTGCAGGTCATTTGAGTATAAAGTGTACCAAGAGACATAATATGCAGAACTTTTATTGGACTGGGATTGCCAGGGATGTAATAGGGTACTGCAGGACCTGTGAGCAGTGCCAAAAGTAGGCAAGACAGGAGAAAAGATCAAAACTCCTTTGATGCCTTTGCCTGTGATAGAGAAGCCATTTCATAGGGTAGCTATGGATATTGTGGGGCCTCTGAGAACTCCAAGTTACACAGGGAGAAAGTATATCCTAGTGGCAGCAGATTATGTTACTAGACACCTCAAGGCAGTGGCTCTGTCCTCCATCGAGGCAGAGAAGGTGGCAAATGCTTTGCTAGAGATTTTCAGCAGGGTAGCTTTCTCAAGAGAAACACTGACTGACAGAGGTGAAAATTCCATGTCAGACCTGCTGGCTTGTCTGTGGGAGTGCTGTGGGGTGAAGCACCTAAAGACCACTCCCTACTATCCTCAAGTTAATGGTCTTGTGGAGACGTTAAACTATACCCTAAATACCATGCTACAGGCATTTTCAGACCAGTTTAAGATACAGTGGGAAAATTATTTGCTCCATCTATTGTTTGCATACAGGGAGGTGCCCCAGGAATCCACAGGTTTTTCACCCTTTGAGTTGCTGTATGGGTATAGGGTGAGAGGGTCTTTAGATCTGATTCATGATGAGTAGGAGAGTTAGTGTGATTCCCACAAGGAGTCTGTTGTGGCATATGTCCTAAACCTCAGGAAGAGACTTAGGGAGCTCATGGGCTTGGCCCATGAAAACCTGGCAGGAGCCCATCAGCAGAAATAGGTCAGGTATGACAGGAATGCTCAAGCCAAAGAGTATGCTGTGGGGCAGCAGATGATGGTTCTCATTCCTGTCAGACACAATAAACTGCAGGCATCTTGGGAGGGACCCTTCAAGGTGGTAAGGAAGGTCAGTGATGTTAACTACATGGTAGAACTGCTAGGCAGAAGGCAGGGGCACAAATTGTACCATGTTAACATGATGAAGCCTTACCATGATAAAGAGGCCGTTGAGCTGAGTATTTTCAGAGGATGGCAGGAGGAATCTGAGGGGGATATTGTGACTGATCTCCTCAGTGAGGCTTGGACTGACACCTCAGTGGAAGGGGTAGCAATGTACCAGCAACTATCCCCTACCCAGGTTTGAGAAATCTGAGCAGTGTTACAGGAGTTTGGGATCATGTTCTCTGGGAAACCAGGGTGCACCCATCTGGTGCAGCACCATGTGGATACAGGACTCCAAATGCCTATTAAGCAGGCCCTTCACAGTGTGCCTGAGTGAGTCCGACAGACTCTGAGGGAGAAAGATACAGGAGATTTTGGAAGTGAGAGTAATCCAGAAGTCCTGCAGTCCCTGAGCCACCCCATTGTTGCTGGCACCAAAGAAGGATGGCAGCACCAGGTTCTGTATGGGCTACAGGAAACTAAAAAGTCACACAGAGTCAGATGCTTACCCCATGCCTAGAACAGATGAAGCCCTAGAGCAGCTGGGTGGAGCTAAGTATCTACCTACTATTTATCTTACCAAGGACTACTGGCAGGTGCCCTTGACTCTCAATGGTAGAGAAAGATCAACCTGTGTGACTCCTTTCAGCTTGTATGAGTTCATGAAGATGCTCTTTGGGATGAAAATCTCCCAGCAACTTTCCAGAGTCTGTTAGATCGTATCCTAGTCAGAGCAGGAGGTTATGCTCTTTGCTTACCTGGATGATATTG